>NC_072739.1:41314654-41475791 GCF_026930045.1 Uloborus diversus
ACCTTCATTTAGAATAGAATTATCATTAACCATATGACTAGATACAGGTCTATCCACAACAAAAGCTTCCATTTTTGCTACAAGTAATAGGATGCCAATTTATTTACTTTTTAAATACAAATACAAAAGTGACGACCAGCAACAGGCTCTGGGCCCAGCTAGACTGGTCCTAGTCAATTTACAATCCCCAGTGAAGATCAATGGCCCTCTTAAAACTGTCTACTCCTTTGCTCATTACCACCTCTTCCGGTAAGCTGTTCCAAGGTTCCACTACCCTGCTAAAATAATAATTTTTCCTAATATCCATGTTAGCCTGAGATTTAAATAGCTTAAAACAATGACCCCTTGTCCTGTTTTCAGTGCTAAACTTTAGCCCCGTAACATCTTTCGTTTTAATAAATTTAAACAGCTGAATCATGTCCCCTCGGTCTCTTCTTTGCTCAAGACTGTACATTTTTAGCCTTCTAAGCCTGGAATCATAATCTAAGTGGGAAAGTCCACTTATTAGCCTTGTAGCCCGCCTTTGAACCCTTTCCAATGCATTAATGTCTTTCTTAAGATAAGGAGACCAAAACTGAACAGCATACTCCAAATGGGGTCTTACCAAACTTCTATATAAGGGCAGAAGAACTTCTTTAGATTTATTTGAAATAGATCTATTGATAAACCCAAGCATCTTATTGGCTTTGTTGCTAGCAATGCTGCACTGTTGGCTAAACTTTAAATCCTCACATTTCTTCATTTGATTTTTTTATTTTTGAAAAAACAACCTTCTCAACATGATTAGTTATCTTACAAATTTTTAAAAACATTTTTCCTTCATAATGGATATTAGGATATTAGGAAAAATTATTATTTTAGCAGGGTAGTGGAACCTTGGAACAGCTTACCGGAAGAGGTGGTAATGAGCAAAGGAGTAGACAGTTTTAAGAGGGCCATTGATCTTCACTGGGGATTGTAAATTGACTAGGACCAGTCTAGCTGGGCCCAGAACCTGTTGCTGGTCGTCACTTTTGTATTTGTATTTGTATAATCTTTTGCCAAATGTTTATCACTTTTGCATTTAAAACAATTCTTAACTAAACTTAACTTCTTAATTAAACTTAACTAACTTATTTATTTGGCACTCAAGACTTATGACCTTCTTTCTTATATGAAAAACAAATAATTTTGCTTTTATTTTCCAGAGATGACAAATTTTCCTAAATTTCATGTTGTTGCTTTGTCCTACTTTCTTCGAAAATTAATCTACTTATAAAATTACTCAAAGTGCAGAAACTACAGGCATTATTTTATGTGACCCAGTTGGTCTTAGCACAGCATTTTCCTCAAATGTAGTCTTGTTAAAATGGGACTCTATGATGCTTTTCAGCTCCCTCCATTCTTGAAGCGTTGCTTCATTTGGCAATCCATGCATTTTTTATGCATTTATTACAAATTTAATTTTAAGACTCACTCTGAAGACAGAAAGAGAATATGAGAATGAAAGATACAAAAAGAGATCAACGAGGTTGTCTCTGGAACACATATCACCTTTTTTCATGATTTCTGCCATGAAAATCATAGAACTTTTAAAAAAGTATAACTAAAATGGGAGAGAGGGAGAACAATGGAAAAAAGAAAACACCATGACAAAATTAAATGGGTTATTGAAAAAATTTACATTTCAGCATTTTTTGGTGGCAAGAAACATATTGATTTGCTCGTCACATTCCCCCCCCCCCCCCACACCCTGAAAACCCTTTGGGGGGAGGGCACACTTGAGCCTTGGACATTTTTTTTAAGCAAGTTTACCAACAATTGGAAAAAAACTTTTCTTTTCCTTCTACTAATTAAGTGGATTTTCATCAATTCCTATTTGGGAACAAGTAAGTAATTTTCGACTTCATTGTTTAAAATAGAATCAAGGTCATTTGAATTCACATTTTCTGGCTCATCAAACAAAAGAGCAAGACTTATTCTTTTTTATGGGGACGTAAAACATTTTTATTATAATTGTTGTAATTTGTTGTGAACTGTTTAAACTTGGTTATTTTTGATTTCAAGTTTTTTATTTTTGGTTTGTCATTTATAGATATGGTACTTGTCATAAAAATCAAGGGTCAAGGAATAAGGATTTAATCATTAAAATTGAGGTTTTATCACCCTTATATTTATCAAATGCATTAAAAATTTTGGTTTTTGGGAGTTTTTTTAAGTTTTGAAACAGCTGTATCGATTTGTAATTTTTTTTTGGTTTTGTACTGGAAGAATGGCAGATGAAGTAATGTAGTTTTCAGATGCTAATATATGCATTATATTTTGCATTACATCAGTGATTTCAATTACTCTCTAAAAACCCTATCTCTGACCTTTCTGGCATGAAATGGTTTTTTTGGGGGGGAAGGAGATTTTGAAGTTTTTTGGATATGGTAAGCCGATTAAATAAGAATCTCTCAATTTAGTAGTTAACAACCATCTTGTTGGACAAACTTGTGTGTTTACAAAATGGAATGATACAATTGTAGAAAACTTAGTTACTTGCAAATCAAGATCATGCTTCATATTAGAACTTGTTTGTATAACAAATTGTTTTAAATCACTTTGTAATAGGCTTGGATGCTTACTTGCTTTTAGTGGAGGATTTACCACATTCATCTTCATAAATTTTCAGAATCTGAGTTATCAATGGTGCTTGCTACTTTTTCTTCTGCGTTCAAAAAGATGAATGATGGCTATTCTTTAGGCCATCTATTTGATAAAATTTTATTACATACCGTTCGCTGTGTTCTAACTGCCTCAAACAAAGTATCTTTTGCATTGAAATGTTTCTGGAACATTCCTCAACCTTAGTACTGATGCAATACTAACTTACATACTTAATTGTTGGTGTATTTGCTCTTGGTTGGGTTCTATAGGATTTTATGGCGCAAGAGCCTTTTAGTTGGCCATACTGCACTAAAAGGTTGTTAAGGCAATAAGTGCCCAAAAAAGGAAAATTGTTGAAGGAGAGAAGAAACTCTGCAAAATTTGCTCTAAATTCAGCACTCTAAGATAAGACTAAACACACAATTTACTTTGTCTTTGGACCGGCTGAATTTTGTAGCTGCATAGCCTCGATCTCGCAACTCAGCAAGTTGTGTTGCTGGATACAATATCATTATACATGGAGTGGAGATAGATTTTAGTTTCGACAGCATATCTTTATATTTGGCAGATAATAAAATGTAAATATTAAAATACAATAATAAACAATGATGGAATTAATATAATTCTAGTAATTTCTTCCGTAATTTCTAGCGTAAAATCTGCAGGTTTCAAAATCCACAGGAAGGGAAAAAAAGCCTCCGTATAATTCACGGATAATATAGGAGAAAAAATTCCAGTTTGGGTCTATTATGCATACCATTTTTTTGAAACAAATGCTAAATGTAATTAGGGGAAGTAAATTAATTAATCAAAAAATACCGCATTTTCATGAAATCCATGACAAGGAGGGCCCAAGGCTTTAACAAGCTACATTTTCTTTTCCTCCAAACACTAGTTAGCCAGTCAAGCATAACCTCCTCTTTCATCCATCCCTTGCATTTACACGAACTTCTATGCCTTTGGAGAAGTTTTCTTTTGGAATTATCTTTCGGTTGAAAACTATCATTGGTGGCAGCTTATAACCATTAGCTGCACAAGCTAAAATTACAGTGAATGAAGTACATTTCCCGTCTTGACAGCAGGAATTGTGTTTTTTCTGATGTTATCGACAGTTTGGACTGGAGGGCAATCAAAGCATATTGGAACTTCGGCCCATATTAGACACATCACTATCACTGGAATTGTTCTCGCGGATCAAGTTCTTAGAGAACAGCAAAAACTTCTCCTGTTTCTCCTTCCAATCATTGGGTAGTTTTTGCCCCACTGTGGTGTGATTCCTAACCGACAGACTTTCACGCTTCATAAATCAGTAGCACCATGTGTAACGGCCTTGAAAATTCTCTATCTCCATTTCTTGTGCCCTGACTTTGACTTTTAGATGAATTTGAATGGTAGACACAGAAGCTCTGATTTCACATTCTTCGATAATCCACCGGAACAGTGAATCCTCCAGTTCAAGCCACGATTGCTTCCGTGGCGAAAAAATCGCCTCCCTCTTTCACTACCACTGTACTTTTTTTTCTTCGTCGCAAACGAATCTTGGACTCGTCTGCGCCAAATAACCTTACGACTTCGCAATTTCCAACTTCTTCAGCCTTTTTTTATTGCTTTCAGTGTAAATTCATTAGTGTAGCTAACTCTTTTGGACTTAGCGTAGGCTGTTAAAACTTTGCTAAAACAGTAATGGCACTACAGAAAAAGAATCACATGAAAAGTAAGAAAATGGGATGGCTAAGATTTGAACAGTTGAAAGTTACTTTGTAGAAATATTGTTAGAGAAAACTAAATGTTATTGGACCTCACAAATGTGTCTTGGTTGAGCCAAATTATGAAATATGTTTAAATAAATCATTAACATTTATTAATTCGAGAAAATACACCATGTTAATAAAACTTTCAAAAGTCCATGAAAAATCCTAAAACATCCAGCAATCTAACAAAAATATTACAGAAACCCTATCACAGAAAGACAAAATTCGTACCACTGGTGTTCCATCAAAGTCCATATTGATGAAAAGTCCTGTAGCTTTATTCTATCTTATATTTGTTGCAGAAAGTATTCGCTGCAGTCCTGCCTTCCTTACATGATGACATGCATGCAATGTAGAAATGCATTATAGAGCAATTGATTTATACCTTTCAGTAATTGCCATTCGGAATGTGAATTTTTTACTCGACGTTTGTGTGTGATTCATTTTTTTTATTTTGACGATTTTCAAAATGAAGGCTGTTTGAGTTAATTGGGAATCAAATAGGATTGAAACGACCTTTGAAGGTTTATGTAAAAAAACATAATATGGTGTTTATTTTTTTGAAAAGAGCCACAACTTGCATAATATTTTCATCCTTTCAGCACAAGATTTAAAGCGAAACAAATAACTGTTTTATAAGAAGTCAAAAAAAGTAATAGATTGACTTACCTTTCAGAACTACTCGTCATTTTGATGACCACATGGTTTATCGCTTACGTCTTTGTCTACAAAAACAAAGTTATTTTTAGAGTTGAACAATCATTGTCTGTGAATTTTCTTTTTTTGCTCGCCATTATTCTTTCTTTTAATGCATCAATGTAAAAAAAAAAAATTCTTCCCCATGAAAAAAATGAACTCCACAAAATGAAGGCGCGAGGCAGAAACGTGAGGGACGCAAAAATGTACTAACTCCGAGGTCCACTGTCGTGGCTACCACTGTCCGCTCGTATTTCCGGGTCAAGAAACAATCTTCCCTGATCCCCCATCTCCCCCCCCCCCGCCACCTCCCAACTTCTTTCCTGGTGGATGAAGGAGTTGAGAGGAAATGTAAGCGCTCGGTGCCTGCTTCCCCCCAAGCGCGGGGAAGAATTGAAACTTTGTTTCTACCCTTCCACAGCTACTCCAGTTAATATACTTTTTTTTTTCGCAGCTTTTCTCCTTTTTTTGCTGAGGGGCAGTGTTAACTGCCAGGCGTCCTTCCAAAGCGGTCTATTGTATTTCTTTTTGCAGCCTTATTTTACTGATGCATCTCTGGAGAGGTGTGGAATTCTTTCTTGGGATCTAAAATAAAAATAACCCCCAAAAAAAGTTGTCGACTGTAGAAATTTTTTGGGGTTGCCAATTTTGAAAACTGAGTTGCCACGTGGCGAGTGGCAACCGTAAATCTTGACCTTTATCATGATCATTAGTTTACTCACCAATTTTCATACTTTTTTACTTTTCAAATCATAAACTGAAAATTTTTATTTCAACTATTTGTAAAATTTTTACAAAGGCTGTTTTTTGCCATTTTAGAATCTTCCAGTGAAAGTCGTGGATCTGAAGAAACTTTAAGTACTAAAGAAACAGGTATGCAATTTTTATTCTACTATCTTGTGATAAGAGATCAGTAAATCCATCAAAATCACATGATCACGTCAGATTCACTGCTATAATTAACAATCATATTTTCTCAGAAAGATTAAATACTTCATGTTCAGTTTTCACTTTGGAAATAAAAGCCGTAGTTACACAATTGCCCAATCAAATCACAAGAAGTGGGCGATATACACCGACTAAAAGAGTTCAGTGGAAGTCATCACTCAGTGCAATAATAATAGCCACCCTATAGTGATACAGTCATATCATTTATACAAAAGTCTTATGCAAAATAATCTTCTATTTCTCTTTTGTTGGATACTTGGTCATGTGGGTATTGCAAGCAACAATGCAGCCTATTCAGCTGCCAGAATCCTGGTCTATGTTTAATAGCTCGTCTTCTCATTGGTCATACCAGGTTCACCCATAAATGTTAGCATACGTAATGAGGTTATTCAAAAACATAAGCTGCCTGTATCTATGTGGATTGCTAAAACAACACATAAGTCTTTTTAAAATATAACAAATCCATTTATTGAGGCTAAAAGTGTAACATGTTAAAACAGATTAAGAGCAAACAATTAGTTAATCAAAAATAACTGGGCTTAGGATAAACACCACTGGTAATTCATTTGTGACTTAAGATTCAACAAAACCAATTGAAAAAAAAAAAAAATTTATCTCACCCAACATCTCAATATCCTTTACAAGATATACGACCTAAACAGCAACAAGCAGGTACAACCTAAAATGATGGGACAAACAGTATAACGATTGTTTACCAGGCAAAACAATGGCAAGATAAAAACGGTAAACCTTAACCAAATACTTTTCATCAATCTATTATTTAGATCAGAGCTGAACCAGCAGCTGATTGTGATATAAAATACTACTACAACATGGCTGATACTCTGAATACCCAAGACCACTATAAAAGATTTCACCTGCCAATCTGTAATCTTAAATGCATGGGGAAGTGCACATATGCAATTTTGAATGATTTTTATCCATCTTTGAAGGAGTTTCTGGGGGACTCACCCCATCCCAAATTATTCTCCTTCCTCCAGGAGATCAGTTTCTCCTTTTTTGGAGGGGGGGGGGGATGTTTATCTCTTCAGTATGTGGTTTTGTCCTTTTCTTATTATTCAAGGTTTATTGCCAATGTATTGTTTCAGCAATTCTTTCTCAATTTATTATATTGTTTATACGTTTTTCTTGGCATTTTTAAAAAAGTTTTGTGTCTTTTATTTTAAAATACTTTTAACATTTTGTGCCTATACTTATATAAGGAAAATATGTAATATTTAAAATAAAGAACTGTTTGGTGCAGTATAGCCCCCAAGGGCTCTTGCGTCATTAAAACCAATTAATTCAACCAATATAAAGATTTGACATTTCACCAGAATTTTTCCATGGTATTTTGTTTGGAGAAGGAAAAAATAGTTCCGAAATGTTCCCATTTTGAGTATTTACTATTGAAAAATGAATATAATATAACAGTATTTTTGACCACTAGTCATTCACGGGTGCAGAATATGTCCAATCTGGCGATCTAGGATCGGGAGAAATTTGAATAGTCTGGAGAAATTTTGCACATTTGATTTAAAAAAAAAATCAGATTTTTTTTTCTGCAAGTGTCTTTTTTTTAAATACATTTCTTTTGCATCACCACTCTTTATATTTTCATCAACTATTTGTTAGTTAATTATAATAATTTACATTTTTTAATAATAAATATTAGATATGATATTTTAATTAAAACTTACATGTATTTACTTGATTTACTCTTTAGATATCGAGTTCTACAAGCTACTAGTTCATTCTATTAGTTTTAAAGATGCAATTGCTTTTTATTTTTTCAAAATTATCTCTTCTTATAGTAATAGGAATGAATTTTTATCTGAAACATAAAGCATATTGTAAAATTTTGTTGAAATTTTCATATAGATTGGGGGAAATTTGGTGTTAGAAACATTTTCTACACCCCTGTATTCATTCATGTTGCTGTTTGAATACATTATTAAATTCATAAGTTATTGTTAAAGAGATGCCATTTTCTAATTCCAAATGAGTGTCTAAATTATTTTGAAAATTTTCAGAATCATTTAAAGAAAATTCAAATTCTGAAGATTGTTTTCAAATCCTGAGCACTACCGAGCCAGGTAAATTTTTCACACCAGTTACTATTTATTATTTTTATTTATTGTTTAACCCTTAACTGGTGAGATTTTTTTTCTCCTGAGTAAATATATAATTAGGCGAGTGCATAACCTTAACAGTACCTACTTCTTTTATACATACACCACAAAATTGTATAAGATTTTTAAAAGTTCAATGATTGGTTTTAAACAAATACAATGGTAACAGTATTGTAAGTGACACACATATACATATCGTATTACCCCGTATAACAGAAAAAAAGTTAAGGTTAACTAACATGCTGTAAAATTTAAATTTTCTAGCCTGCCGGATATTTTATGGTTTGTTTTGCAGCAAAATAGAAGTTGACTTTCACAGTACTCTTCTCTTTTCTCTATTGCTTTACTTACGATTGCTTTATTTGTCATTAAATTATCTACAGTATTTTTTCTACAGACTCTCGCGGTCTGTCAGACTCTCCCAATAATCCACCCCACGGATCATCGGGAGTTTACTGCATTCACATCTAATAATTGTAATGAATAAAAGTGTTCTGTTATTTATTATTATGTTAATATTTTATATTCTTTCAAAAATGAGGCGTATTTTGTGAACTCATGTTATAACTACCAACTTTGTTTGAAAGATATGGGTCGTTATAAAAAACATTAACTATACAATATGGGAGGGGGGAAAAAAACTTGAAAAATTACAAGTATTCATTAAACTGTGTATAGGTTACTTTTTGGAATTTCCATGGATTTTATTATGAATATGCATTTAAAGTTGATGATAAATTCTGATAGATTAAAACAGTAAACTAGAGAATGAAATGCATAGAATTTATTTTACTATTTTTTTTTTTTTTAATTTAGGAAGTAATTTTAAATTAGGGACCTAATCTTAATTCAATGCGTATACAAAAATCTTTTGATCATTCAGATATGTCATGTTATCATTTATTCTTTGAATACTTATCTCTTTCCCCTCTTCAAATTAGACAATCTGAAAACTGATGATTCAAAAGATGAGCCTATTGTTACAGAAATAACTGAAGGGAGTAAAGGTAAGTAACTTAGTTCACATGTTCAAAGCATCCTTTATGTACACGGTTTCATGATGTAGACAGTGTCACGTTATCATCATTTATTCCTTGTATACTTATCTCATTCCCTTCTTCAATTTAGACATTGTAAAGGCTGATGATTCAAAAGGTGAGCCAATCACTACAGAAACAACTGAAGGGAGTAAAAGTAAGTAATTTAGTTCACATATGCAAGACATGATTTATGTACACATTTTAATCACGTAGATCAGGGTATCTCAAACTTTTTCGACTCACGGCTTTCTTTGAAGAATCGGAATTTTCTCGCGCCGCCCCAAGTCCATCTCTTATGTTTTGACATGGGAAGGACAAGCATCAATCATCATATTCGGGACAACTGATCATTTGTAATATTTCTGTTTGATTTTTTTTTATTTTTACTTATGTAGCACATGATCATATTCTCTACGCAATACTCTGGTGTCATACTTAAGGACACTGGAGTGCTATCAAGGCTAACCATGGCCTTAATGGCCAACAATCTACTATTCTAGTTTTCAAATCACAGGGAAAAATGACGGAAAACTGACATTTATCTGTGTAAATTCTTCAACTACATAAATTACGCTACAAGAACAATAAACAACTTTTTATGTTAAAAACCTACAGTGAACCAAGTAGCCGCAGAACTTACAGCAAAACAAGATCAGGTATTTACGTCATTCTTCTTTAGTAACTTATACTAAACTTTTGTCTAGTTGTTTAAAACTGCTTGTTGATAACACAATACTATCAGTTTGGCTTTTTGATGACTATGAAGTAACGATTTAGCAAATTTTTACTTTGCCACATCAAAAAATGGAGGGATGGCCTTCGGGGTCTATTTAATAACATGGACACTTCGCTGCACCCCTCGCCTTTTCCTGCTGCATCCCAGAGTGCCATGGCACACAGTTTGAGAACCCCTGATGTCATGTGCTCATTATAGTCATGTGATCATTATTCATTGTTGGTATATTTTATTCTTTTTCCCCTTTAATTTAGACATTCTTGAGACTAACGATTCAAAAGATGAGCCCTTAACTTTAGAAGTGACTAAAGAAAATAAAGGTAGGTAACTTAGTTTCGCTTATTCATGGCATCCCTTAAGTACACATTTTCATTATTAAATGTGTTATACGATCATTATTAAGTATTTTTATACTTATTTCTTTCTTACTTTCAATTTAGACATTCTTGAGACCAAATGTTCAAAAGATGAGCCAATTTCAGTAGAAATGACTGAAGGAACTTCAGGTAAATAACTTGTTGACATATTGAAGGCATCCTTTATGTAAACATTTTGATCATTCAGACAAGTAATGTGGGCATTATTTATTGTTTGTATACTTAATTCTTACTCCATTCAATTTAGAAATTTTCAAGACTAAATGTTCAAAAAAGGATTCTATCAGTATAAAAATGACAGAATCAAGTAAAGATAAATCATTATCTTCACATTGTCCTGACATCCTTTATCTGTGCATTTTCATCACATAGATACGTTAGTTCCTTAATTTATTACTGTCCCTTTAGTACTGTCCGATTTCAGTACTCTTAGACCTCAATGCTTAAAATGTATGTTGCGGAAACAAATTCAGTGGATAAGGGAAAAAAATCAGATTTCTGCCACAATCATAAATTTAAGTTAAAAAGCCTTCATTTTTTCTTTTCATGCAAAAATATCTATAACTTCATCAGTTTCACTGTTATGTTTCTATGAATATTAAGGAGAGCAAGGCCAATTAAACGTTTTTCTCCAGTTGAATTTCTGAGGTACGTTTTGATCCTTTTTAGTGTAGAGAAGCTTTGTTCTGCTGTTGCAACAGTGACTGGAATTTTTGCTCCAATTTTTAACATTCGATGAAAGTTTGGGAACAGAAACTCATCACATGCGTTTAATGCCTCAATAAAAATTCTAGGATGCTTAGTTGTGAATTCTAAACATCTTTGTTTCAAGAGAGGAAGTTCTTTGGTCACAATATTGGCATTACTAAACTTCAGATCATCTGACCACATATGCAACATCTGTGGTGACTTTCATCTCACTTTCAAGCAAATTTCTAAGTGTAGAAGATACTAAGTTTTGAAGCTTAGGAAGAATTTTTTTTTTTGCTTCCAAAATCTTGTTTCGAGTTGACTCATAAAATGATCCCGAAATGGAATAAATATGGATACCCCTGATTTAACCTCTTCAAGTAAAACTGTTTCGTAATTACTTCTGTGCTGCTGAATTTTTGTTGTTCGTGGTACATTAATTTGGATTCCCACTTCATCAACAAGATGTGTCGCCTCAGAAAACAAATTAGAAAATTTCAATTGGGCATTAGATCTTAGCTCTTTTAATAAAGTGCACAAATCATCTGCCATCTTCATTGCAGATGATGAATCTATGTTGACACCTTGTAGATAGGTCGACAAGGAGTGTGTGAAAGAAAATATCTCATGGATTACTATGAGACTTACAATGAATCCTCCACTTCTCAGAACTTGCTGAAATTAAAATGCTTTCCTAAAATTTTCTTTATCTGAGCATTCTTGAATGTTAAAAAATCGCATTGAAAAACTCTTTGAAGGAGATAATGGCATTTAAACGCTCCGTCCAGCGAATGTCACATAATTTTGTCAAACACTTTCTTTTTGTTTCCAATCCTATTTCTTGAAGTGCGTTTCGAAAAGCAGTTTCTCATTTGTTTGATCATCTGAAAAGCTTAATGAGCTCTTTAATAGAACCAAGAGTGTTTTTAATTATTATAATTGAACATGCGTCACTAATAGATAGATTTAGTGAATGACTTTCACAGTGGACATACAAAACCTGAGGATAAATTTACGCAGCTCTAGAAGCAGAGCCTTGAAATTTTCCACTCATGGAAGCTAAGCTGCTCTGTCATAGCCTTGACCTCTTAAAAATCTCAAACCTAACTTTAAATTTTCGCATGTTTCTATTAATTTCTCTGACAATCCTTTTCGGCTAGTATCCCCAACAGGTACAAACATTAGAAAATCTTCTCTAAGAAGAATTCCTACATCGCTATTTTCTGTGCACCATGCACATATCGAAAATTGCTGGGTACCACTAATATCAATTGTTTTGTCTGCTAAAATGCTAAAGCATTCTGCTTTATTAATTTTCAACACAATTGGTTTAAAAATTATGTCACCAAATTTCAATGAATTCATTTTGGCTGGTATTCTCTGGGCTGGTGTAATGGCTTCTTGAAAATTCCATGCGGTTTAAGTGCTCTACTAAGATTTCGTTTTCCGCTGCCATACGAAACCGCAAGAGTGACCTACAATTTCCGTCATTCTTCGTAGAGGGTTCTGTTGATATTGAGCCTGAACCACACAAGGGCGCCCATATGCAAAATTGTAAGGGGGACTCAGATTTTCCCCCATGGGTTAGGAGTGTATTTTCTCCATGGAAACCGATTTCAGGACAGATTAGAGTCATTAAAATATTTCATTTTTAATAACTTATTCATTAATGGCTGGAGAATCAATGTTTTTACATTTTTGCAAAGAAAAAAGTACCAAAAGCAAGGAAGTTCTAATTTCAAAGGGGGGGCTCGAGCCCCCACTTGCCCCCTATATGTGCGCCCTTGGAATCACAATGCTCACGGCAAGCAATTACTTGTCTACCAATAAAAACTATTGTTTCAATAATTGATTTCAAAATTTTTCTGTTATGTTGAATTGCTGCTTGTTTTGCTGTGTCAAGCTGAATGTCAACACTTACAATTTTTTTTTCTCCTGAATGCTAACGAAGTTTTGTGCAGAAATACAAGCATTCTTCTGTAAATTTTGATGGTATTGAAACTGCTCTTTCGCATCCTTCCATCTAGTAACAGAGATGTTACTAGGGATTTTGGTAGAGCATTATTTCTTTTGCTCTCCTCTTGAGAAGCACTGAAAAAGAAACATTGCTGGCAAAATCAAGCATCTCGGAGTATACAAGCCGTGGAAATTCAAAAAATCAAGTCCTTTGGAATATTAAGTTTCTTTTACCGCTGACTGAAAATTGGTAGCCTTCCTTGAGTATATAACGCATTTTTAAGAACTGATACATTTCATCCATAGAGTATTTCTGCGTCAAATAACAACCTATGTCACTCGTATTCGGTTGCCTACTGCAAGACGGAACTGTGTCATGCATTCCTAAAAGATATTTCACATTAAAAATAAGACAAAAGTAATCAAATATGTTTGTTACATGAAAACTAAATGATATATATTCGTATTCTTTCACAGCCTGAGAAAGTAACAATTCTTCAAAAGATAAAAAAGACTGAACTTTTCAAATTTTGAAAACACTTGAGTTGTGTGTCAAATTTTGATACTTTTTAAAATTGATAACATTGATAATTTATTTTTTCCCATTACATTCTAGAAATATCAACCAGAAGCCTTTAGTTATGACTCCTTTTGAAACTTTGAAATACAACATACGAGATCACTCCCCCCCCCCCCCCCCCCCCCCCGATCCCCAGTTTAATTTGAAACAACAAAAATCTACAGGAATATTTCGATTTTTCTACTTTTTGATGCAAATCAAGCTTACAGAAATAGTCTTAGGTTAATTTTGTTTTGAACACTAGAAAGACGGAGGGACCTGTGTGGCCCCTCGCATAGTTTGTTGTTTAATAACTCGGATAATGTCTAACGGAACGTAATGTAACTTTCTGACTTTTCATTATATGACACTATTTGGATGCTTGTTTAATCATTTTATCATACGCCTCATAGTACTGTAAATATTGATCCTTATACCTAGAAAGACGGGAGGGGCCACAGTGGCCCCTAAGCTTTTTTACAATTAAAATTTTTTTTTTTTCATTTCTCCTAATTGTTCTAGCATAAAAAAAGGCCATTCTCTCTAGCTTAACCTGTAACTTTCGCTTTATACAGCCAGTTGGATATCCAAATGCTATAAACAGTACAGACTGCTTACCAGCCTAATGGTAGCCATTGCTCTTGAAAAGAAAAACTGATCCAAGCTTTTGGCCAGTATAGAGAGAAACACTACAAATAATTGCATACTAAGTTTTTTTTTAGTCATGAAAGAAGGTGCATTAGGCATGTGGACACACTCGGGAAGAATTTTTAAAATAATTCACCCCAAAAATGGGTAGGGGCCACACTGGCCCCTTCAATCTTTCTAGGTATACAGAAAATGTCAGTCGTTCTAGTGTTAAACATTTTATTTATGTAATGCTTTGCAGTTTTTCTTTTAAATTAAAATGAAAATACCTTCATAAGGGTCCGATGGAACTAATGCTACTTTATTTCTTTAGACGATGTTATTTTTCTCTTTTTAAAGTAATCCTGTTCGTCATTTTCATTTTCTTCTTTGGGTTTAAAAAAGCTTGTTATTGGTTTTGCTTGCTTCATTGTACAACTACTTTCACTTAGAATGTAATACTTCAGACTGTACATTTTCAAAGAATACACAGTAAATACTGGTTGACAAATCGACGTGATTGCGGTGGATACTCTGGTTAGCAAAAGTCCCCCCCCCCCGTGTCCGTTTACCTTGTCGTGGTGGGGGGGCTTGCGGTGTGGTGAGTTTGGGGTGAGTTCTTGGGAGGAGTAGTGAACCCCCAGTTGCTCAAACAGAATATCGGCGGGAGGGAGATTTTTTATTCCCTTCTTTCCCTCATCACACTTCACAAATTCAGACGAAAACCCCTAAGCCAAGGTGTGTCAACCGTGCCGATGGCTGCGTGGTACCGGGGGTAGTCGGTGCCTTAAACGGGAGGCTTCAGGGATAGCAGGCGAACCCTGTCGTACGCAGCCTTACCTCTGTGTAGGGAGGCTACACAGGGGCTAGACCCCACTTTTCCCCCTAGTTCTCTGGTTGTTTTATGGATATAAACACAAAGAACACCTCTCCCCCATGCGGGGAGTGTCAGACTGTATACTCGAGCGCAGCGAAATTCTTTCTTATAAAACGAAGTGACCCTAATTTGAATTTTACAAAAATATCCCCTTTCATTATCAATAAAGCCTTGGTCCATCAGCTAGGTGAATTTCAAGCTGTTAAAAAGTTACGTAATGGCGAACTTTTAGTCGAAATTTAAGACACCAAACAAATTACTAAAATAATGTCAATAAAACAACTAGGCTCATACCTTTGTACAGTCTCAGCACACTCAACATTAAGCTTTTCTCGGGGAATCATTTCGGAGCCAGATTTTCTATTTATATCAGAGAAGGAAATTCTAGAGGAAATGCAAGATCAACAGGTGAGTGGAATTAAGAGAATCACAATCAAACGCGACGGGGAATTGTCAAATACAAAGCACATCATTTTGACGTTTAATTCTCCAGTCCTTCCGTCACGTGTTAAAGCTGGTTATCTATCATGTCCAGTACGACCATATATTCCAAATCCGCTCCGTTGTTTCAAACGCCAGCGATTTGGATATTCAAAGCTTTCGTGCCGTGATACTGAAACCTGTGCCAGGTGTGCAGAGCCCGGTCACGATAGCAATAACTATTCTAAGACATACAAATGCGTTAAGTGTAAAGAAGATTATCCTTCATACTCCAGATCTTGCTCAAAATGGCTGTCAGAAAAAGAAATCCAGGTCATTAAAACAACACAAAAAATTTCTTATCCAGAAGCAAGAAAGTTAGACTCTTGCACACCCACAGTGGAAATTTCCTACTCTACAGCAGTAAAAAAGGTCTTAAAAGCAGCAAGTACTCAGACAGATACCCAAACACAAACCGTGAATAATAAAAATTCGATGAACTCCACTAAACAAACAAATAAACAGACCTCTAATGGAGCCAATGTACACAAAACACAAACCCAAAAATCCACCATTGCAAATATAAATAACAACGCTATTGAACTGTCCAAGAAATTTTCTGAAAAAAAGAAAATTCTAGCATGCTCAAAAATTGTGGTGTCATCTAAACAGAGGCCTCCAAAATATTACAATTTTAAAAAAGAGGACTTCTTGCTATTTAGCAAGAAGATCAAACTTACAAAGTCCCCTCCTCTTCCCGCTGACGAGGAGGTCGAGGACGTTGAGTTTGGTCGTATTCTGTCTACAAGAAACATTCCTGTCGCCTGTTGATAAACCGAGATTGAAAGGTTTTGACATATACCGTAAGGACTGCTTGCCAAGTGATCGTCGTTGTGGAGGAGTGGCATTGCTAATCTCTAATGATTATGCATCTAGCCAGCTCAATATCAACACGTCCCTGCAAGCAGTAGCTGCGCGCGTTCACCTTCACTCGCTGTTCACAGTTTGTTCTGTATATATCCCGCCTTCTTACGACTTGAGAAGCGTAGAATTGCAGACACTGGAAACTTCCTCCCCCATTCGTCATCTTGGGGGATTTCAATGGCCATAATCCTCTCTGGGGGAGTCCAGACTCCAACATTAGAGGTTTAATAATAAAAAAGTTTACAGAAGACAATGATCTATGCGTTCTTAACAACGGTGAAAATAGCTATTTTCACCTCCCTACGCAAACTTACCATGCCATCGATCTTGCAATATGCTCACCTTCCTTTCTTCCATGCTGGGATTTCCAGGTGCAGAGTGGTCTCTACTCCAGTGGCCATTTTCCAATCCGGATAACTTTTACTGGATGATGCAGCTATCAGCAGCATCAGCAAGCCAGACTTCGCATTGATTGAGCTGATTGGGCAGCATTTACCCAGTTGGCAGAAATAACATTGGAAGACGTAATTGATATTGATGTAGCGGTAAAGCGAGTAACCGACATTATCTTAAACGCAGCAAACACTGCTATACCAAGAACCCTTAGAGGCAGGATCAAATTTCCTAAGCCTTGGTGGAACTTTGATTGTCAGGAAGCTCATAAGAAACAAAAAAAGGCATGGAACACATTTCGTCGTTATCCGACCACACAAAATCTTGTGGCACTTAAACGAGCTCGTGCTGAAGCTCGAAGGATTCGACGGAAGAGCCAGCGGGACTCGTGGCAGGCGTATGTCAGCACAATCACGACGTCCACCCCATCTAAGACAGTTTGGGGTAAAATAAAAAAGATCGCTGGAAACTACAATACATCTTGTGCACCCATTCTTGAGAAAAATGGCCAACTTTTTTCTGACCACAAAGAAGTAGCTGATTGCTTGGGGACTCACTTGGCAGATGTCTCCAATGCAAATAACTATTGCACAAATTTTTTAACTATCAAATCACGCAAGGAACAAAGAGTTCTGGATTTTAATTCAGACATTTTTAATCAATATAACACAAAATTCACCTTTCAAGAACTAAATATTGCTTTGCAAAAATCAAAAAACACATCACCAGGCCCAGATGAAATCCACAATAGTATGTTAAAAAACTTAAGCAGGCCCTCATTAGAAAATATTTTGCAACTTTTTAATAGAATTTATTCTGAACACAGATTCCCAAAATCCTGGAGTCAAGCAATAGTAATTCCTATCCTTAAGCCAAACAAATAACCTGAAAAACTTCAGAGCTATAGACCTATAGCTCTTACAAGCTGCCTCTGTAAAGTGATGGAACAAATGGTCAATGCCAGGCTGATGTACAATCTGGAGTCGCACCATCTGCTATCTTCTTATCAAAGTGGATTCAGGCATGGCAGATGCACAATAGACAACCTATTGCTTCTCGAAACATCCATAAGAGAAGCATTTCTCAAGCGAAAACATTTTGTGAGCGTATTTTTCGATATTGAAAAAGCATATGACTGTACCTGGAGATATGGGATCCTCAAAACCCTGCACGAGTATGGGTTGCGAGGTAATTTACCCATCTTTCTCTCTAATTTTCTAAGAGATCGTTCATTTCGCGTTCGTATCAAGTCTGCTCTATCGGATACCTTCACTCAAGAAGAAGGAGTACCCCAGGGAAGTGTACTAAGCGTAACTCTTTTCATAATAGCAATCAATAGCTTGATTGATCAATTGCCCCCCACTGTAAAAGGTTCCATGTTCGTTGACGACTTTCAAATATCTTTCTTGTCATTGAACATGAGTATCGTAGAAAGACAACTCCAAATTGCTATCAATAAAGTATCAAAATTGGCGGAGGAAAATGGCTTCATTTTCTCTGCTCAAAAGACATTCTGCATCCATTTTTGCCGAAAAAGAGGTCTTCATCCTGATCCAAATCTTCTCCTAAATAATCAACCAATAGCTGTAAAGGATCAAGGAGAATTCCTGGGTCTCACATTTGATAAAAAACTTAAAGTTATACCGCACATACAAAAGCTGAGAAAAAAATGTTTATTGAAATTAAATATCCTTAGTCTTAGCAAACACTTCTTGGGGTGCTGATACAGAGTCTCTGTTGAGAATTTACAGGGCTTTTATATGCTCAAAACTTGATTATGGATGTCAAATTTATGGTTCTGCAGCGAAAAGCTATCTGAAAGCCCTGGATCCAATACATAATGTCACCTATCAACAGTCTATATATTCTTGCATCTGAACAATCTCTAAACAATGGACGTCCTAAACTTTCTTTAAATTTTTACTTCAAAACAAAACCTTTCACTAATCACCCACTACATCTGCATATTTTTAATCCATCTAATGTGTTTTATTTCTACATCGACCTTCGATAACCCCAACATTTGGGATCCGAATGCGTCGGGTACTCTCAGAACTGCAGCTATTAGATTTCAAAACTGCCAACACAATAAAACTAATTAAACCATGGTGCGAAGTAATACCCTCTATAATCAGTGACTTCTCTAAATTCCCCAAACAAACTGCTGCAGATACAGTCTATCAACAAATATTTTATGACATAAAAAGCAAATATTCTGAATACAATTCCATTTTCACCGACGGGTCAAAAACAAGCGATCACGTCGGCTTTGCTACAATAATTTATGATCAAGTTACCGCAGAAAAACTAAACCCATCTTGCTCAGTATTTACCTCAGAAATAAAAACCAAATTTAAATCTCTCCAATCAATAGCCCAATCTAATCAACAAAAATGGGTAGTATACACTCACTCCAAGAGTTCAGTGGAAGCCATCACTCACTGCAATAATAATAGCCACCCCATAGTCATTCAGTCATATCATTTATACAAAAATCTTATCCAAAATAATTTTCACTTACTCTTTTGTTGGATTCCTGGTCACGTGGGCATTGCCGGCAATGAAGCAGCCAATTTGGCTGCCAGAGCTGCAAGTATCCAAACCGATGACAGCAGGGGCGGCAAATAGGGGGAGCGAGAGGGGGCAGTTGCACCCCTAAATTTTTTGCACAGAGTGATAAGAAATGGGCAAATGTAGTTTACGTAAATTGCAAATCAGCGACCATATCGTCACCTCAGAGCAACACTAAGACATTTAATCCCAGAAATAACACTAAGATATCCTACTGTTGCCCTAAAGCAATGATATGCCAAAGATTTTTTTTTTTTTTACAAAACACGCCCACTGATTCTATAATAGTCAATGAATCTTGAGACATTTCTACTACACAAGCGGATTTTGCTATTTGGATGTAACTTAGAAAATTGTAAATCATTTGCATCCCTTTTCAGAGCAGAAAAAAGTGATGGAGAATCACAGTTTGTTTCAAGTAAAAAAGTAATCTCTTCGTGTGGACTAAATATTTCATACTTGTGTGTTTAGTGTTATGAGAGGACCAGGGGTGTGGCTGCACGATTTTACAAGAAATTCCTTAGTATTTTGCGTACGTTGTTACGCTCATATTTTAAATGTATATTTAGTTAGTGAGAGAACACCGATTCCTTTTGGTAGAAAAATATTTCAGCAAACCAATGCTTTGTATACATTCATAGAAAATTCTTACAAAAGACACACTATTTTTGAAAAAAGTCATTCATCAACAAATGCTTTTTCTGGTTACTCTTTAACTTTGTCATTTCTGAGTGACACAAGATATTCTTCAAAAGTTAAATTTATAAAAACCCTCCTTGTTAATTTTGGACTGTTTGAAAGCGACTCTTTCAAGAAAAAGCCGACGTCCTTTTACATGCGTATGACTTAGTTTGAATGTTTATTCGCTTTGTTTGTATTGTGGAGAGTTTAAAAAAAATTTTGTACTTTATCAAAACATCTTCAATCCGCTAACCTTAATTTTCGGACTGTCCATGCTTCAGCTAAATCTACAGTCGAAACAGTTAATAAATTTTGCTTGGATGTGTATTTCAACCTAGAGCAAAACTTTAAAAAAATCTTAATTCGCGCCAGTTTTAAAAAGGCGGAAAAAAATCCAAATGAGTTTAGAAGGTGACAAAAATCAACATGATGATATAAAGTCACAAAATTGAATTAGTATTTTGCATCAGATAATAGATTGTTACTAATAGAATTTAAATAAGATTTGATGGTAAAGATTTATCTGTATTGTTGGCCTTAAGCTCAATGTTATATTGATAGGTTATTGAAAAGGAGAAATAAAATGTTTCAATTATAAGTAAAATTTATAGCACTGAGCAAGAAGAATTGTTTTGCAAATAGCCACTACACTATTGAATGATGAAAAACGAAGAATAGCACAATATTCAAAGTTACCTGGGTTATTTTCAAGAGAAAAATCTAAGAGATGTGTTTTCTAACTTTGTAGCTTCAACTGTTTTTCAACCATTCCATTTGGCTCAGCTAGTTGTGAAAGATCATTTTTGTGCATTAGGAGGTTAGAAAATTATCTTCGGAGCACAATGGTACAAAAAAGACTTTCATCTTTAGTTATATTGGCAAAAAAATAAGACATTGCATATTGATGGAATAAAGTAACACGATTTCCAGATTCTAAAAATCGTACATTAAAACTTTCTGAAAGGTAAAAACTAATATCAAAATATTTTCAGGAATAATTTATGATCAAATAAAACTATATTAATTAATATTTAAGCTCTCTTAAAGCTTATTTTTATAAATACTTAATCCATTTTATGATCCTATCTTGTTAACCAACATGTATTTTAATCCAAACTGAGATAACTCACATTTAAAAAACTTTGGGGGGTCTCACATTTAAAAGACCCCCCAAATGAAACGTTGAAATGCCGCCCCTGGATGACAGTGTCCTTTTCGAGGATATTAAAAAAGCCGTTTGTGAATGTCTTAACACACATTGGCAGCAGAACTGGAATCTTGAAACGCAAAACATTCGATCCAGCCCTCGACTGCAGGTTTCAAATCAATGCAGCTTACCAGGAGAGAACAAGTTTTATTAGCGCGACTACGCATTGGTCATACCAGATTCACCCATAAGTATCTCTTATGTCGTGAACCAGTTCCAACATGCATTACATGTAATGTAAATCAGACAGTGTTACACATTTTAAGTAACTGTCCTAATTTTAATCAAATTCGTTTTAAGTATTTCAATAATTTTAAACCATCTTTGAAGGAGTTGCTGGGGGACCCACCTCATCGCAATTTGTACTCCTTCCTCCGTGAGATTGGTTTCTCCTTTTTAATTTAGTGTTTGTGTCGTCAAACTGTGAATTTGTCCTCTTCTTTTTAACCAAGGTTATTGTCAACCTATTGTTTTATCCATTTAAATGCTTTTAATATGTACATGTTTTTCACTACTTGTTTTAAAGTACTGAAGTTTAATACTTTTTACCTCAAAACAAGTTTACTTTTACAATATCATGACTTCATATAAATAATATTGCATAAAGAAAACGTTTGGTGCAGTATAGTCTTCAAGGGCTCTTGTGCCATTAAAATTAAATAAACCAACCAACTGGTTAGCAAAGGTCATTTTGTCTATGACCTACGAGAGGGCTGTCCAACTGTAAAGAGCCCACGGGCTAGAATTCAGGTCACTGATCACTTGGCGGGCAGCAGTTTGAAATGTTGAACAATAACCTCTTACCTCTTATACAATAACAATTAATAGTAATTAACTATTAATTATAAAACAATGAAACAGAAGGATTATAAAACAATTAGCTTACATTTTGATGGGAAAACTGAAGCCGATCCGCCTTCTTTACAAACTCAGGAATGTCAATTTCGATGCGGGCCGCCAGTTGGACAGCCCTATGACATCATGACGCCAACAAAACCCTCTATGTCTCAAATTCCGGCCATGCTATCATTTTTGGATTTGAAGCCCAATGATCTTTAAAGCAGCAAACAAAAATATTTTCTTCAAATCAGAAACAGAGGAATTGTCCTCAAGGACTGAGGGGGCAGAGGAAAAAAGGGAGAAATGTGTTCAACGAAAAGGTTTTTCTAGGAAGATTAACAAAAGGACAGTCGTTTCGCGCACTTTCTTGGGAGAAGAGTAAAGGGGTGAAATTCACAGATTTGACATGTAGGATGAACTTTTCAAGTTCATGGTTAAAGGTCATTCCAAGTTAAAAGCCATTTTGCTCTGTTATCTGGTTTAGTACTGTTCTTTGGTTGCTCTCTTTCTTAAAGTTGTGATTCCTTAGAAAGCCGAGATGATAGGAGTGAAAAGAAAGTATAAGAGTTTTTCTATTGAAGAAAAAAAGGAATGTCCTGAAATATTGGCCAAGTTAGATTTGCAACAATTGCTAACCTCAAGAAGATAAATGAATCCAAAAAAAAAACAGGCACCAAATTTTCCCTTTTATAGTTTGGTTGAACTTTTGGAGAGAACATGATTGCCTGAAAATCATGTCGCTAAAATGTCCTTCCCTTACTGCTTTTTAAATTTCATTAAAGAAAAAGTTACTGGCAAAAAAATTCCGACTTTGGCTTTTTTAGCAATTTACTATGATGTGTATAAAAGTTTATGCATCAGTTTTTGAAAAAATGTGAGCAGTAGTCTCAAAAATTCGAGTCTTGAAAGTTCAAGGTTCCGCTTAATCTGAGATGCTTCATTCACATTTAAAATTTTTTAGTCGCTCAAAAAATATTATCATTAAAATCTGAAAATAGAAATTTTGTTTCTGTAAAACTAATTAACTGCCAACTGGAAATAAGAAAAAAACATTGAGAAGTTTGTTTCAACAACTCCCAAAGACACACGAAATATTCGACTAAAAGATATGTATTACGACTACAAGATATGTATTCAAAGATGCCTTGAAAATAATAACTTGATACTCAAAATTGACATTGATTTTAGACAAAGAATGTGTTAATATCCCTTTTGGAGTATCTGATAGCAATAAAAAAGTAGGTGCACAACTCGACGCCACATGAAATTCAAAAATGAAACTTAAACCTTTTACAACTAACCGTTTTTATATTATGCAAGATAAATCTCGTACATACGCACTCTGATAGATGCAGAAAACTCGCCGAAATGGTATCAGGCGCAGTCAAAATGTATGTTTTGGTTGCTTAAAACTACGCACATAAATATGCACTGATATAGTGAAAGATTAAAATCATATTTAGTTTAGACGCAATCAAAGCATAAATTTATATTGAAATAAGAGTAATAAATTTTGCTTGAAAAAAATACTTCTTTTTCTTTGCGTAAGGAAGTAAAATGTGTCCCTATGTCGTCTGAATAGTGTCGATTTTCAATCTGGAAGAATTTTTCGGATAATCCAAGTCCCAATTAACTCGGATTTTCGAGACTACTGTATTTTGATATGCTGTCAGACAGAAACACATCGATTTTTTTGTTCTAACTGTCCTTCCGTTACCACTGGGATTCACCCATAGTTTATTTGACAATTCACTTTAATATGACTAAAAAACCCACCTCCAAGATATTCTATTTGGTCAACCGGGGCTTGGTGCCCGGGATTTATTGAACTCTTTTTATGTGATCATTATTTATTGTTCATGTACTTATTTCTTTTTCACCTTTAATTTAGACATTCTCAAAACTGACGATTCAAAAGATGAGCCAATCACTATTGAAATGACTGAAGGAAGTAAAAGTAAGTAACTTATGCTCACAAGCATATGATTAATTATTTATATACATTGAAGTACTTAAAACTTGAATTACAGAATTCCAGGCAGTTTTTTTATAGCTCTGAAAGATAGAAAGAAAAAAGAAAAAGGTTGAGATAAAAATTTTAATGGCATTCAATATTCACCCTTTGAGGTAAACACACCAGTAGTGGCCAGTGCTTCAGTAGTGGCCACTTTAGGGTTACTTATATACTTTGAAGAAAGAACTGAGCTATGATAATGTGATTGATATATTGGTACTTAAGGTGACTATCATATTGAATCAATTTTTCATCAGTTATCTGAATTTAAGGTAAGCAATGTATATTCTTTGGATGAAAGAATGTCGGATTTCCACTATTGAAATTATCAGATTTTGGAGTGGCCACTAATGGATCAAATTTAAGGTTTGGGAAAAAATGGATAGTAAATTGAACAAATTGAAAGTCTGACATTTTTAGAAAATGGGACAATTAAGGAAGATTTGGACTATAAAATGCTCATTTAGTTTCAAGAGCGGTAATTAATCTTGTAGACTGACCATTACTAGTGTGTTTAAAAATTTGAAGTGGCCACTACACTGGTGTGTTTACCTTATATACAATTATTTTTTAATCATTTGAGAAGTTTCTTATTCAGCTTTTATGAAAAATATCTTCAAATGTTTGATCAAAATTCTCCCGAAAAAGTACCTTTTGTCAATTGTGAATTTTCCAGACTTTCATCGAACAGTGATCGAAATGCAGTTCTATTCTTCTTAATTTTGCTAAAAATCTTTGCGTTACTGTGTGGAGTAGACAAAATTTCCAACATTGCACTAGCAAATTCTTCTTATGGATCCTCCTCTTTTTTGATTCTTCATTTGATCCATTAAAATTTACTTTGTGTCAATTCTTTGTTCTTTATTACTATCTTCAGGGAGTTCTGCATGTGAAAACAGTCTGAAGTGCTTCAAATTTGGAGCTATGACTTCCCCTTAAAAAATATTGGGAATTTATCAAGGAAATATCTAACACTAAAAAATTTCAGTTTCTGAACATTGCAGACTTCAGCGCGAATTAAAACATCCTTTAGTAGATTTTGTCATTGTGTATTTTACTTCCGAAATTGCACTTTGACCATTGTGCTGTATGTACATAATTTAATATTTTGAAATGTACTTAATTATGAAAAGTAATGCATCTGAAAATACGCTTGTTATCAGGGATCACGCTAAGGATTTCAAGTTGTTAGCCAGTAAATTAGCCAAATTTTGAAAGTTTTAGCCAAAGATTAATTTCAACAAATTTAATTTTTTCCCCAATACAAAATATTATTTAGTGATCAAAGTTATATTTTTATAAAATCTAAGCACTTACCTTTATTTTGAAGATTTCGCATAGCAGACTCAAATTAAAACACTTTTAAACAATCAACATACTTAATTTTATTTCAAACTTCGTACAAATCAAGTAAGTGCCTGTTTTTACTGGTGCACCAACATTCAAAAACTAAATCAAAATTAAAGTTTCTCATTTCTGGTCCTTCTATATTAACAAAAATCAAATCACTTAAGTTTTTTGTTGTGATCTTGTTTCTGAAGACTGTCTTGGTAAGGTTTTGTTTGCTAAAACCCCTTTCAACATTTGTTGTACTCATTGGACAAGTAAGGCCAGTAGTTGCAACTTCCAGAATATTCTCCCCCCCCCCCCCCCACAGTAAAGGTTTACTGTGGGGGGCACAGTCCCCGTATTTCGTACGTTTTCCTGTAAGAATATTTCACAGGCTCTGTATTTCTTTATAGCCATGCACCGAAAATCTTGGATTGTTAAAGCTCTGTGTTTGTACAATATGTATTTTAAGGATTGCCTCTCCACAGGGTCAATAATTGCCGGTATAGTGACATTCTTGCTATTGACATTTTGGCAACCAAACATGTGGGCAAACTGTCTAATCTTATCATTACCGTAATTCACCATGTCATCATGTTCCGCCGTCAAATTCAATGGAGAAAAAACATCAAAAAGACTGCACACTTTATCAGACGAATACCGCTTTTGAATATTGCTGATAATATTTCTTAAAAAGCTCACAGCTGATTTAAATACAACTTGTATTTGTTTCAAGCTCACAGTTATGTCATGGTTCTTATATTTAACTTGACTTAGATTTTCGTAATTTTCAAGCAAACTGCTTATAAATTCTTTTTAAATTTTTACACTGTTGCAAATTTAAGTTATCACCCTCAACCATGTTAGTTAATGCTGACTCACATGACTGAAGGTTATCTATAACATCAGAAAAAAGCAATTCTGCACTTTGTAATGCCAAACATGTAGTGTGAAGAGGCCTTAAATCATCTACTAGAAAGTGTGTTATGGTTACAAATTGGAACTTGCCTACACTTTTTAGTAAATCTAAGGCTCGAGCATTATCCTTGTTGGTTTCCGCATCAGTTTGCAAAGCTGTTATTAAAGGGTCTATTGATTCCAGAAGAGTTTTTACACTTGAATAGAAAGACAACCATCTGGTGTGAAAAACTTGTTTAAATTTTAGGACCTTTGCTCCTAAAATGTGTTGGGCCTCTCGAAGGACGTTCGAAGTTTTTTGGGGAATTTTTATAATACTTTTAAATTTTATTTATAATCCCCGGATACTTTACTAAATATGTCACGTCATCTGCTGCTAGACCACTTGCTAAAGCAAGTCTATGAGCAGCAGTGTTCTGAAGTAATGAATGGGTTTTCATTCTTAAAAAGTGTTACAAGACCACCTTTGGGCCCAACCATTGCTCTTGCCCCATCTGTGCCAAGGGCAATCAAGGAATTTATGGGAAAACCTTTCTGCTTTAAAATTTCTAGAACTTTATTGTAAAGTCTCTCTGCTGTACAACCTTCATCTAAATGCACTAAACTTAAAAAATGAGAAACAACCTTACCTTCAACTACTGCACGGATGTATAACATTAAATTCTGGAAATTACTAATGTCTGTTGACTCATCAATTTCCAAGGTGTAAAATTTGGCACTTTTAATTTTACCGAAAAGATAGTTTTCAATAACCATTTTTATCGCGTACAGAAAATCGTCAAAGAATTCATGATGAGTACATCGAAATCTGTCTTCTGATTTTAGTGCCTGCAGCTGTGTGCAACCTTGATCAATAAGTAGCTCCTGCAGAGAAAGCAACTTTTCCTTTGCAACATTTTCTTTGCAGATGTAGTACACATTTTTCATTGTAGATACAATGGCTTCTTTCATTTTATCAAAAACTTTGGTCATAGCCCGCTGCATTTCTCTGTTCGGCAATTTTCGCTTTGGATTCAAATTTGTGATCTGCTGTTTTTTTTGTGCTTTGAAAAGTCGTCTGCTTTCGGACAGTCACTTGATTTGCCGGTCGTAAAAGTATTTGAACGCCCAGCATCAATACACCACGTGCACACGAGAATCTTCTTTTCCATAGCGTGTTCCAGCCATTTGTATTTGATGAACCAACTTTATTGTAGCTTTCTCTTTTCATGTGGCCAATCAGTAAGATTTAACTCTTCCGCTTTCCTCTTTTGACTGGGAATTTGATCCGAATTGGAAGATTTCTTCAAAAAAAAAAAATTGATATAGGCTGCATATGAGACATTTTGGTTCAAACTTTCTGTCCGCATTCCAATATTCCAATCCAACGAATGTAGAGTTGTTGTTGATACGCGGGGAGAAGGTGACGCAACTGGAGCGGTCGTTGCGGTTAGGGGGAAAAGGTTCCCACATTCAGCATTCCCCGTGATGGGCAGTTATTTTGGATTTGTTCGCATAGCGCCCTACTGATTGCTTCACGTAACAACTAATGACGTCAGCGGTTATTTCGACCGGTAGCGGTACGTAAACTTAACATTTGAGTGAATTCCCAATATAGCGGTAATTTTACTTTCTCTTACGAATTTTTACATTATCTTTTGAAATTTTCACCATATTTTTGTGGATAGTGGGAATTTTTTTTTTCCAGTGGAAATTTTAGAGAATTGTCCGTTTGCCAATACTTTTGCCAAATCAGTTTTTTCGCCAAATTCACGATTTTATCGCATTTGGCGAGGTGGCAAATGCCTAACGTGGACCCTGGTTATATTTCTCACAGTTAATTCAATTCTTTTTCTACATCTGTTGCTATCATACAATTATTTATTTCACGTATTATATTAAATGTTTTACAAGTTCCGTGATAGAAGGAGGACCCCAAAATGTATTTCGACAGGTCCTAAACTTGTAACTTTGCCGAAGTGATACAGAAAAGACTGGATTACTTTGATTTATATTACAAATATCGAAAAATTAAAAATCACCGTTGGTTCAACGAGAATCTTAAAAAATGTCACAAAACCCGATTTCGGGATCTCGTTTGTTCCCAAGTTGGTCTCCAATTCGACAATTTATCACCAAATGATCATCAGTCTAAGACGCTATATTAGTTTTGCATTGAAATAAGTAATTATTAACAACCAGAAAATGAGCAAATAGGCCTTTTAGAGCACCCAATTGAAAACAAAAAGGGAAGTGCACAACTGGAACGTATGCAGACCCCACATACGAAATTTCAACCTTTGACAGCTCTTACCATTTTTGAGTTATGACTTATGAGAGGTACATACGTACGTACATCCAGCCACAAAAAACAACGCAATTATTAACTTGTTTGTACCTGAATGCAGTATTAAAAGTTCTTCCAGGGGTGACGAAAATATAAGTTCATACTGAAATTTAAGTAAAAATTGGCGAATTCCGTCTGATTTTTTGATAAGGCCGATGTTTTCTCTAAATTAGCATCGGTCGCCGATGCATCGGTTTAGTCCTAATACTTATTAACCTTCAATATTATTTCTTGCATTCCCTTGTATTTGCCAGACATGTTGCCAGTATTATGATATGACTAACTGTCCTCCACATTTATTGAAATGTATTCTGCACTCTTTTGTAAGTAAGTTGAGCTCCATATTATCCATATCTTTGCCTGTGTGGGCTACCTATCTCTGGAAAGGTTACGAAACTTTCAATAGGGAACCTATCATCAGGTGAAACATGCCTCACAATAACAGCGAGTTAACCAATATGGGACCAATCAGGAGAAGAATCTACAGATAAACTAATACCCTGCTGATCGAATATCATCCAAGTCGATACTTCTACTTTAGTGCCTTAATTTGAATAAATTCATCACATAATGTTTTAGAAAGATAAGATGGGGCACCTGATTATCTCCAAATTGTACTTTATGGTTTACTAGAAAAAATCACATAAAATGGAGACAAAGGAGGTATTTTTCAACAGATAGGAAGAAAGGTTTATCTTGACAACATTGCTGCAAATGCCATATTAAGGGGGGAAAAATGTTTTTTTAATGAAAAATAATAATCACCCTTTTTTTGGATGTCTTTTCATCCATAAACTCATTACTTTTTGCATTGAAAAAGGCATTCCCTGTAACGCCAAAACACGTGTCTGCTGTAATTGGCAAATACAGTAAAACCTGTAAAGTTGACTACCTTTGTAAGTTGACCACTTATCTAAGTTGACCGCTTTTGTCAGGAACGGAATTAGTCCTATCTTATATAATGAAGGAAAACCTCTGTAACTTGACCACCTCTCTATCTTGACCACCTGTCTATCTTGACCACTAATGAACACCAAATTTGGTTTGGAGTACTGTAAAAAACCCTTTGTAAGTTGACCACTTGGTTTAGTTTTTAAAATTTTACTTAGCAAATTATTTTATTTTATTATTTCTTTTATAACTTTCCAAGAATATTTTTGATACCAGAACAGCATTTTACTAACTAAATGAAACAGCAGCATAACTAAACCTCCTTTTGAGTTTAACCACATGGGAAAACTACTAAGAACCCTTTTATTTCTCAAACTTGATTTTCTTTTGTTGATCTATTTGAGATTGCCCTTTGTACTCTCTGTTCAATGAAAACATGTGTCAATAGAAAAATACAAACCATTTTTTTAAAGTTGCATTATTTTGTGGCAACAATGGAATTGTGCTAAAGAGTAAAGTTACTTGCATTGCAGTATTTCTGGTGCAAGTGATTAAGAGATAGGACACACACACACATTTTCATTTTCAACTGCTTTTTTGAACTATGAGAGTCTAGTTTATTGCTCTTTGTGTTATAGTTTTACATAAAATGGCTTCAAAAAGAAAGTTAGTTGAGCTTGAGATCAATAAAAAGTATAAAATATTAAAATTAATTGAAAAGGGAGAAAGCCAGAGAAAATTAGCTGACACATATGGAATTTCTAAAACTAGTGTCTAATAAGTGCGCCAACTTCAATAAGGAGTTATTTTGTTGAAAAGTAGATTATCATGGGGTATAAATGTATATGAGAAAAATTTGTAATTTTTGAAAAGCTATGAATTGTTAGGAACTATTAATATCAAATGAGTAACTTTTCATAAATAATAAGATTTTTTTTTTTTGATCAATTTACTGAAATTTTAAATTTGCATGACACATCATACGTCATTCGGGGAAAATAATCTCTAAAAATATTTGAATAACATTTTATATAATTGTTTCAAAGCAATGCTAAACAATGAAAGTGAGTTGAACAGAAAGAGTAAGTGTCAATCAATCAAAAAATGAATATATGGAGCAAGAAATGACAAAAAAAAAAAAAAAAATCACTACCCCCTTTATAAGTTGACCACCTGTCTAAGTTGACCACCAAAGTACTGCACCGCAAGTGGTCAACTTACACAGGTTTCACTGTATGTGCTTTTTTTAATGTTTTTCTTACTTTAATAATCACTAGTTGGTTATTTGCGCCAAGTGTTTTTATCCCCATTTATAATCGAGCACAACTAGCCATTAAATTGTGCCAATTACCGGAATTTTTTTTTTTTTTTGATCTTTCCAGGCAGTAAGATTGCAAAAAAAATATTTTTCTGCAAGAACGAAAACTAGTGCTATTGCCTCAGAATTTGTAGTTCACAGTCAAGGGATATTAATTGACACCTTGAGGGAGCAAGCATTTTGTTAATCAACTAACAGTACTAACAGTACCAGACTTGGATGCCAAGATTTTTTCCATGGTAAACACACTTCGATAAGGATAGAAAGTCGAAAATTCGCTACTTGCAATGCTCATTCTTAAGGAAACGGCATCGGACAAAACATTGCCAATCTCATGTTGACAACATTAGAAGAATGTAATATACCTATTACAAACTGTATAGCATTTTCAGCAGATGATATTGCTGTAACGGTGGGCAAGAAAAAGAACGTGGTTGCTGAGAAAGAAACTGCTTGTCTGCCTTTCAACGTGAATGAATTCAATTTGTTCTGCTATTTGCATATAAGTTCAAAGAGGAAAGAAAAATTACAAATGTTTTAAGAATTTTAAATTGTTCAGACAAAATAAATACTAAAACATGTGACAGCATTGTGGTTGTCAACAACCAAATGCTTATAAAGACTTATGCTTCAATAGGAACCACTTGCGACTTTTGTAAATCTACAATTTGCTCATGAAAAGGAGCAAGCAATAAAAAAAAAAGAAACTTGAAAAATTTTCAATCGGAAATTTGGCAAAAAACTACTGTGTTCTAAAAGCTTGCTCTATTGCAAATAGGAAAATGGTGAAAATTATAGTAGAGAAGATTGGCATAGTCCCTAATAACTGGTTGTGTATATTACTTTGTTTGTGAACTATTTTCAAATCATTCAACACTTTTATCATCAGAAGGACTTTGTGATTGGCGCAACACATACCAAATACAAATCATGAAAATTCTGTACACCATAGAACAGCATCTGTAACATATTTTGCAAGAAAACGTGGCTCAGTAATTAACCAAATAGTACAACAGATACATAATAAATGCCAGTACAGGAAAACCATTCTAGAACAAGTTATAGCAGTTATAATTACTATAGCGGAACACAGGTTATCATTTAGAGTAGATAATGGAATATTTGGTTGCCCTCACAATGGCAATTTCCTGGGATTGCTCGAACTGCTAGCAAAATTTTACCCTTTACACATTCTACACAACACAGAAAATAATCACTTTAGGTTGACTCTCTCATAAAAGAAAATTTTCTTTTTCCTCCTCAATGATTAGGCCAAACTCTTTGTCATACAAGCACTTCCTGGGCAATTGTACAACCTTTTTCAGAACTCAAAAACGTTATCTCTGCTACTTGCATTCTGCTGAAGTCCTGGGAACCCAGAGTTCATGTCTCTGAGCCAAGTAGGAAAGTAGGGACTGTAAAAATTTTATTTCTATTTCAAGTCCAGTTTTCCCTTTTAAAGCTCAGATTAGGGTTTCACATTGATATTGAAATTTCTGAAGCTTCTTTTGGACATCATGGTCGTAGGTTCATAGCGGCCAACTTGTACGATTTAGCCATACATTGTAACATTTTTGGACGTTTTGTACGGTTTTATGGCAGATTTGTGCGAGAACTGTGCACTTCTTTATCATATAACAGCATGGAGAACATTTTAATCTGTAAGAACTTACCGAAAAACTATTGTTTTGAACAAGTTTTTGATAGACAAATTTTGAAATCTGCGAAGTCAGCAACTCTTCAAAGTTTAAGTTCAAAGAAATAAAAGTTTATTTATTTATTTATTTTTAAATTTTACATTTTGCTTATAAAAGCACAGATCAAGTAAAGGTAAGGATTTGAAAATATTATTATACTTTAAATTTTAATACTTCGCTTTGTAATGGTCAAAAAAGCGTAGAAATATAGCCACGGCGTACATTGTAAGATTTTTTAAGTTGGAATGTTGGCATCTATGTAGGTTATATCATAGCCTAGATATGGGAAGAAAATTTTGTACAAGAATCTGCTTCATATTTCTGAAGGTATTTTTTGCTTCCTTAATGAGGATATGATTGATACTAGCTAACAACAGTCAATAGAAACTATCAAAACCATGTGAATTGTCCCTTTTGTGGTGACAACATTGTTTATGCCCTCAGACTAGATGCCAGGTTCGGAATTAAGTGCCAAAAAAGAGTTTAGCTATTGCCATTTTATCACCAGAGACCTCGAAATTGGAAAAAAATTGCTTCATTAGTCATTGCTCTTACACACCATTCGGAGTTTTAATCTCTCCTGACATTGCCAGATGACCAGAAGCAACATGTGCCATCGATTGAGGAGAAAGCAAAACTTTCAAAATGTATGTTGATTTCATAATTTTATAATTGTGTTAGTTGCATATCAGAAAGAAAGGGACGGAATTCCTTTCTTTCTCTCTAATTGGTAGAACTTTTAATTTAAACGAGCCGATGAGTGCATCACATGACTTCCTTTTACTCCAATTTAATGTCATTTTTACATTATTGGCAGTTTTAATCTGATTCAAACTCTCTAAATATCACCAACAGTGGCCAAATTGAAACCAAATTTAAAATTAAAAAAATCACCAAATTTGTTGCCAAGTTGGCAACAAAATTTGGCGTCCAAAAGACTGGCGGTATATCGCTAAGTGTCCGACAAGTTATAACACCACTTGAGTTTACATCGAAATTAACAATGGTTTTCCCCAAAAAAGGAGCAAAAGATCCCCTTAGGAATATCCGAATGCAACCAAAAGAGAAGGTGCAAAACTAGGCCGCACTAGGAGTCTACGTACCAAATTTCAACTTTCTTGGACATATCATTTTTGAGTTATGCGAGATACATATGCATATACGGATGCCACGAGAAAATTCGTGATAATTAACTCGGGGGTCATCAAAATGGATATTTTGGGTGTCTGTAGGTTCCTAGGCAAACACTCACGTGTGTTCGGGTCGAAAAAAAATCAACATTCATTCGGGGTTGAGAAAAATGGAAATTAAGGCCGATTTTTGAGTTAAATTTTTTTCATGGATACAATACTTTCTTTTTTGTAAAAGGAAGTAAAAAAACTTTCTTTTTTTTTCAGATGATAGTGACATGAGATCAAATGCTAGCGAAATAGTTTCAGAAGAATCAGGTATGTATTTTAGTGCCAAAATTGATATTACTTTCATGATCTCATTTTTGTAACATGTTTTATTATTATTTTCATAAAGAAAATTCTTTTTAGTGCCTCATTAATATTTAGTTCCCCACTTAAGTTGATTAACTCTCTGGCGGTTTGACATACGAGCGGAATTTCACCTGGAAAAGGTCACCTTGGGAACATGGCTATCTGCTCGAAATGGTCAATACTTTTTATCTTGAAATTTCCTCCCCCTTTCGGAAGGAGGTAAAGAGCACTTAATCCCTTTTGACCAGGACGTGCTGTCAAAGCTCAACCCCTTTCTTTTCAACGCGTGTCGCAGGGAAGAATGGAACTCCTCCAAACATGCTGTCAAGGTCCGTCCCGCCCATTTCTCCTCTCAACACGTGTAGCAAACGAGTTGAATTCCTTTCAGCCAGTCGCGTTTTACTAATCACAACTTTCTGTAATATTTATGAAGTGATAATCCAGATTTTAAATCTCTGTAATTGCTATCTCCTACTACTGCTCTAAATTACTATTCACATATTTTATTATTGAATTTAACTACTCATATTCAACATTTTTAAAACAATATTTGGAACAAGTTATTTCAATACGAAATAGCTACATGCATTTAGTTATGATTGTCATGTTTTGCATAACCTGAAATGATACGTAATAATAGAAAGCAATAAAGGAATTCCCTCCCCCCTTCCGCGCAATAGCAATTCGTTGTTTCTCTTTTAACGCTGGGGGAAAAAAGCACTGCAAATTTATACATCTATGCATACTTTTTACATACTATGTTTGTATATGTATATTTATTTCTTTATTTGTGCATTTTTATGTTTCGAATATCGCCATATTTGAGACTAAGTGATCGTAATAGCGGTATACCTAGGCTTGCCTTATTTCCGAAATGTTCAACCAGGACCCCCCACCGTGGGTATTTCAAAAGGTACACACCCCGGCTGGTTTTCAGAGTGTTTTAGAAGGTAGTTTATTCTTAATGCTATGGATAAATGATTACTAATTATCAGCCTAAACCAGGAATAATAAATGATACATGACGCAAGCAAATACATTTAAACTATTTATTTTGTAAACGTTAATCTTTTGAAGTTACTTTAACAAGAAATGAGAAATTGAATTTTGAACAATATTTACATGTTTATTGCATTGGCTAGGACTTTTTTAGAAAGTCTTTTTTGTTTTAAATCTTCTTGTAAAATTCCTTACAAGCTAATCCGATAGTAATTTTACAGGTCATAAATTACAAATCTGTACCTCAGTGCTAAACTAACGTGATTCACATACGCTACTTTACAGGAGAGAAAAAAATATGTCATGTGAGTGCAATTTTCGAAAATATCTAAAATATCCGATATTTTCAATCAACGCAAACTAATGTCTTCAAAATAGTAAATGCATCCTCAAATCACTCTTTATTTATTATTATAATATGCAGACTTAAAATTAAGGTTTCTTTAATTATTCATATCTAATATTCCATTTTACATTTTAGTCAATTATATAGAGTTAATATAGCGTTAGCTGTTTTACTCATTTGTCTTCTGTTAGCTACTTTTAAACAGTTATATGATTCAGAAAAAAACAATATGCAACAGTCAGGGGCACAGTCATAAGACATTTTCTTTTTTTCCAACCAATGATTAACATTTAATTAGGTACTTTTAATATGCATTAAAATTGTTACATTACTAATAATTTTATGAATAAAAAAATACATTATTTTGTTATATTAATGTGTAATAATACATCATAAAACTATAGTGCATAACTTTTTGGTTATCTTTAATAATAAATGAGCTATATTACTATGATTAATATAATTTTTATACTGAAAATACCGTAGTTGGAAAAATAAATATCGAAAATATCAAAATATCATGATATTTTCAGAACAAATATCGGATATATTACGGCGAACCCTAGCAGTAATAAACAGAAAATTCAAACTTTTGGACTTACGTCAGTCTGACTACAGAAATGAAAAATTTATTATTTTAAATAATCCTTCACGGTTAACTATTTTTATATTTTTTTGGTCATCTGTAATGAAACTTATATTTTACCGAGACGTGAAGTAAACTGGCCGGGACACTGGATTTTTGAATGAAAATCGGGACTGTCTAGGATCCCGTTTGAAAATCGGAAAACAAATACTATATCCAACATTCACTGAATTATGGCGTATTTAACAAAGCTATTATTAAAGAAACACTGACAATCACATGGGATCTAGTATGGGGCGCCTCGATGAGAGGTCTCAGAAGGACAGTGTAACCTCCCCAAAAAATTCTCATTTGAAAAATGTGGAAACACTATTGCAACATTGAGATTCTTCTTTCAAATTTTAAAAATTGTTTTTTATGATGCATAATGTTGCTTCTCATTAGATGTTATGTAAGTATGATATAATGTACATGCTCATGTTTATCATTTGGAAAAAGTAGAACTTCATTCGAAAATTTGAGAATCCACTTCTCCCCCCCTCCCCTCTCTCATTTTATTTCGGAGTGCCCCTGCTAGTAGTTAAGACCTAAGTGACCGAGCTAGGTATCAAATCAAAGTTATGAAAACACAATTAAAGCAAAAAATAGTAAACAACGAAATACTTTTAAATTATAGTGGTAAAAAAAAAGTCGCAGCAAAAAAGTTGTTAAAATAATTTTACGAATTTTCATCCCCGTAAAAGGTTTATTAATTAGTATGAGGCATGAATTATGTATTTAGCTTGTCCACGAAAATTACGACATGTAAATCACATGTATTTTGCCGTTTTACTTATTTAAAGATTTTTTTGTTGTTATTTTATTGTTAATATTTATTTATTTAATTTGATAAGATTTAAAAATAAAAATCGAAAAGATTGATTTGTGAACAAAGATTGAGAGGTAAACAAAAAGGTTAACTAAAATCCATGTTTTATTCTAAAAACTTCAAAAAACTAAAACCTATGTTTTTCATTACATTACCTGGCACTAAAAAGCTAAAGGGCCTCTCCCGTGTATCCTCCCCCTCTCTCTCCTATCGAATGATTCCTGACATGAATATCGTTCTAATTTCGGAATAATATAGGGGACACGTGCCCTCCCCCCCCCTGACTCTACGCTTATGCTGATCACTCCCACAGGGACTTATCCGAAAGGGAGAGGGACTCGATATTATTTTTCCCCTCCCTGAAAGACTAAAATTTCTTAAACTCCTCCTCCCCAAATTTTAGCGATGTCCCCCCCCCCTTTTTTTTGCTGGCTACGCTAGTGCGACTCACTTGAGCCTCTGTACATATTAATTTGAAGTATGATTGCAAATGTACATGTGCTATGAATATTTTTTTTCAATCTTCAATTGCAGTAATACTTTATTTTTGTTATTATCATTTATTATTATTATTTTTTTTTAACTTTGTCTCTCGCTGTATATACTCAGCTATCTATATATCTGACTATATTTATCAATCCATATCCATCTATATAAATATAAAGTTCAAGAAAATAATTTCTATGTCTGTATGTTATCAGTTGGAGTGGAGTACACGTATCCCTCGCTTTAAATGCATCTCTAAATGTGTATCTATCTTATGGTCTCTATTTACTGTTTAAGTTCAAATGACTTAAAAACACATTGAGTAAAATAAAAAGTGCAACACAAATTGAAGATAGTTTAAAAGTATATTTTAAGAGCTCAGTTTGATTATGTTTTAACTTACATTTGAGTATACAAAATATTCTTAAGCAATCAAATTATAGAAGCATTTCCATGAAAATAAATTTATCGAAAAAGAAAAAGAGAAAAAATACATTTAAAGTTTTACACAATTAATTTTAGAATGCTTGAGAAGTATGGTAAATTTTAAAACATGGGACCGCACAGAGACCAACATTACACTCTTCGCACTGAAATCTTGTTTCTCGTCTAATGCGTTTCCCGTTATCGTTTGTTTTACTGCCACAAACAACACATTTCCTTACAGGATATTGTTTAGTTGAGTTATTTGTAACATAGGAGGGAAAATGCCTTCCGGTCAATCTCAAGATGTTTTCCGATGCTTTTACCCCAACGCTACGATTTGGCACACATTTTAGTTCTCCAGAATGTTCAATTAGTCTTTCAATCAGGCGAAGTCGAAAATTTACATGGGATAGAGTTCCACCGTTCTTTTTAAAAATTACAAAAGCGTTCCAAACCGATTGACTCAGTAAGTGCCGAAAGATTTTTTTGTAATACTTCCTTTGTTGATCTCTTGTTATGCTGTAATAGGATAGGCATTGATCAGATCTGTCCACCCCACCTATTGTCGAATTGTACTCATGCACCATTACGGGTTTAGTTTTGATTCTATCATCAGCGCCAATATTAACAGTATCAGCATTGTGAATTGTGCTGAGCATGCATACTGTCTTTTTATCTTGCCACTTCATCACACACATTTTTCCTTTCTGATATGCTACAATTTGACCTTTCTCTAATTTCTCTTTTTTTCTGATCTCGGCAGGTAAACCTTTTCTGTTTGCCTTCATTGTTCCGTAAATATCGGTTTTTTCCTTGATTAAAAGATCGGCAAGCTCAGGAGAAGTGTAGAAATTGTCTGTAACAATTGTATATCCTTTTCCTAACAAATCGTGTGCAAGTGTCATGACACTTTTGGTCGATAATCCAAAATGCGCGTAAATATCTTTGAAAGCTGTATCCTTGCCAGTGTAAATAATAGAGTTCCATATATATCCACTTCTGGATTCGCAGAGCTCATACATTTTTATTCCAAATCTCGCTCGCTTGGTTGGAATGTATTGCTTCCAACCCAGCAGCCCATTATATGCTAGCAAAGATTCGTCGATTGATAGTTCCTCCTCTGGTACATATGCCGATTGAAAATTTTTCGTCAACATGTTGTGAATGTCATATATTTTTTTCAACTTAGGTGCGGGATAACTTGCATCGATAGTTTCGTTATTCACAAAATGGAGAAATTTCATTATCAGAGAAAAACGTGTCGAGCTCATTACTCGACCGTAAAAAGGAGTGGTTATTGATGGTCGCTTTGACCAGAACCATCTTTCTACGGGTTTTTGGGTGATTCCTTGGAGTAGAAGAAGTGAGATGAATCTATGCATCTCCTCTGCATCTGTTTCTTTCCACTTCAATGATCGGGATGAAGGTGTTAGATGAGCAGTCTCTAAGTACTGGTCGGCATATCTGTTGGTTTCGATAACAATGTGATCCATTATTTGGTCATTAAAAAATAATCGGAAATATTCCAGTGGATCTCCTTCGTCATAAAACGTGGCTTTGATTCCAGGATCTCCAAGAAAAGGAAATTTAGGCGGTGCACATCTCTTTTCTGAACTATTCACTTTACACCAGTCCCTAACGTCATCTATGCAAACCTCATCTTCCTCTGATTCATACTCCGAGGAACCGAAGTCTTCCTCTGATGATTGGATCAGACTTTCTTGATCTGATGCTGAATCTGAATCCATTTATATCGTTAATTTAAACAAACAAGAATATATAAACTTTGCAGATAGCTGGCTAGCAGACAAATGCTTACGAAAGAGCATTTACGCGTCTTATATGTTCTTGGAGAATAATAGTTGACTACATGTCAAAGATAAGCATATAAAAGAAAAACACTCAAGTATCGTCAGCCGGAAGAAATAGGAAACTTCACAGAAATGTGTCATAGAACACAAAGCATTTCACTCAAAGGAAGTATTTAAATGCACTTTGTTACTTTTCGAGAAATAACACATATGGAGGGCCCCGTAATTCACAACGTGAAATGTAGGCGGTGCACTAGCAGGGATAATCTTACTAGTTCCTTTTTGTATTTTGATATTAGGAAGTGAAAAAGAATGAAGTAAAATACGATTCTGGACAAAGAAATATACTATCCTTCTACAAAAGTCTTTTAGAAGTACAATGCCAGAATGGGCATGCATTTTGTAGGTTTTTTCATTAACCGTAAATAAAATGTGTCCTTGAAGCTATCAAGGGCAAAAGCTCTTTTTCGTAAAACTAAAAATAGTGTATCTTCCAGATCAATGCCATGAGTGTAGTACAATATGTTTTTGGAATAAAATTTCTGCTAGAATTTCTTCCGTTGGTTACATGGTTTTCCTTTTTTCAACATATTGTCATTATTATTATTTACTAATCTTTTTATTTTTTGATCGTTTAAAATTTTGCTTAAAGAATTGGTCTCAGAGATTTTTCTTTGATATTTACTACGAGCAAAACCGTGGCTTGAAAAAAAAAAAAAAGCGTTTAACTGGAGCTAAAACAAAAGTCAAATCAAATAATTACTAAGGCGGTCATTTTATTGCGCTTGTTGGGAAAGAAGCAAAATATAGAAGTCAAAAAAAAAAAAAAATACATAAATAAATAAATAAATAAATAAAAAAGAAAAATATGATGACTTTTCGATTTCAATTTTCTCCGATTACCTTTCAATTTTCATTAGACTAATTAAAAGCGCTATTCATTTAAACGCGCGATATAATGAAAGTTCCATTTACTTTTCAGAAAAATCTGCCAGATCAATAACCAAAAAATAAATAAATAAATAATTAAATAAAAAAAACACTTGTTACAAGAAAAATTCCATTGAAATGTAAAATATTCCCTCAAATCAACTATTTATCGCTTTTTTCACTAAGAGACCCATTTACCGGAATGCAATTTCATTCGTAACTAGGTATCTAAGCGTTCAAAGTTGAGTAAAAAGGCTCATCTTTGAAAAATCCAAATTCCATAATGAACTGCAGAGTAAATTGAGATATATTTTCTTAGAACTAGGATGTGTTGTGTGTGTGGGGGGGGGGGGGTTCCACATTTTGCAAACCTTTTATCAACACACAATCATATTTCTGGATTGCTTAAAATGAAAAGATATTTGGATGATAGCTAACTTTTATTGTAATGGCATTAAAGATTTTCTTATGCGAAAGTGTAGAAGAAGGTTAATTTTTCAAAATAATTGAAGTTTTTGAGAATTTATTTTTTTTTTGAGTCAAAAATTATGGCTGAATTTCCGATGATTTTTCTATAAAAATCAAGGTTTTATAATTATTTTTGCTTAAGTTGTTCCAAGGAATTGAAAGATCATATGACTTGTATCAAGCAATCGCACAGATTAAATAGTGATTTTAGATAAATATCAGGCTTTGGGCAAATTGAGATCAATGAAAATTCTGGATTTGTTGCTTAATCAAGTACAAATAGTTAAGCTCTGCTGAAGTTTTATTTTAATTATAAAACGGTTTAAACTTTTATTTATTTTTCTCTATTTATTATTATTCCTTTTTTTACATAAAAGAATAGTTATAAATTCTCACTTAACCATTTCCCCATTTCCATCTTCCTACAAAATACTGTAGATCTTAAGCAACTTGATAGAAATTTCCTTTACTAAGAGTCAGGTCCCATTCTTCTGAATTTCTCCCCCCTCTCAATGAAAAAAATTCCGAGGCTCTTTATTTTTTATTGAAAAGAAAAAGCAATAAACGATTCAATTTTTGATTTTTTTTTTTGGAAACTATTCATTTTCATATACTTTTCCATTTTTAATAACAATAAAAAAAAAATATTATTATTGTTCTTTGCTAACAACTGAAGTTTTTTTTTTTTTTGTATAAATGTTAACACAATAGCTGCCTGGTGTTGTGCAAAATTTTTGCTCTTACTATATATTGTTTATTTAGTTTTTTTTTATTCATACAGAATTGAAATTGTATGCTAAGAGATAAATGTTTGTTTTTCTTTGTGATTAAAATAATTATAAGCTGAAGTATTAGACAGAATTGGTGAATTTAAAATGTTTCTGATGTTAATGATTGAAATTTGCGACCGAAACCCAAGGCCAATCAGTTAGAGTAAATGAATTTGAAAAAATATCCCTTTTTTATATTTTTTATAATGTTTTGAGTACAACATCTGCCTAAATGTGCGTAAAACGCGACGTAAGTGCACATAAAAGTTGAAAATTGATCTTTTACGTGTACTTTTGGTTTTCTTTACAGCATTGTGATTTTATAACACTTAAAGTTCCTAAATTATATGTTAGTAGCGAATAAAGCCGTAGCTATAAATTTATTTCCAAAAGGATACTTAGTTTGTTTTCGTTCAATTTGAAATCTCACGGCTATTATTTATTAATTTATTTGAAATGTAATTGAATGTCATTGTCGTCGATTAAATTATGTTGCATCCATTTACAGCACAATTATTAATTAAATGTAAATTTTAAGCTTAGAAGAAAGAGAAGTGGATATTTCATTCTTGGAATCAAGTTTTGCTTTTAGCAGATGCTTGCAATAAATAGCAAGGAGATTTGCTTAGAAATCTTTGCGTTGATAAGAAGGATGCACTGAACCTTGAAACCCCAACCTGATGAAAGGGTATTGTTTGCATGTGTGAATACAGAAGGTGGGCCCCTGCGCTCCGGGGTGCCGCTCTCAGGAGAGGGGAAAGGAAACGCAGGATTCTACGCCTTGGACCATTTGACAACGAAAATTTAGTGTCAGAAAAATACGTGTAAAACGCTAGCGACGTGATCCTGCTACGGCGTGATAAGACGTGCAAAACCGCCGGTAAGTTAAAGAATTACTGGTAGATAAAATGAGTAGTGAATGCATTTAAAATTAGTATCTAATATCTTGAAAAGAAATAATACCCGTCTTATGATACATGACTAAACATTGAAACATTCAAAATTGAAAGATTTCAACTCTTCTTACTTCGATAATTGTTGTCCTGATTTGATAATCAATTCAAAAGAAATGTTCTCAATTCTAGGTGTTATTGAAGACAGTTCGAAAACTAGCGAATCAATTCCTAGTTCAACAATAGTGATAGAAACTGGTATGTATAATCATTATGTGTCATTTATGTTTGTCATGATTTTTTATTTTGTCTCTTTTCTTTAAACGTAATTTCTTATTGAATTCATTTTTTCAAATTCAGTTGGACTTATTTTTTAGTTTTTTTTTTTTTTTTTTTTTCAAAAAAAAAAAAAAAATTAAATCATTCTAGTTTTTATTCTTTCCAAGCTGTTCAGAGTTAAAAATTTAAGTTTTCTTTTCCTGTGTTTGGTAGATTTGTCTTTAATTCAAAAGAAATGTTCTCAATTCTAGATGTTGATGAAGACAGTTCAAAAAATATCGAATCAATTTCTAGTGAAAAAATTGCAACAGAAACTGGTATGTATATTTAAGTGTCATTAATGCTTATCAAGATTGTTGATTTTTTCTTATTTGTTTGAATGAAATTTCTTACTGAATTCATTTTCTTGTGTGTGTGAGAGAGTTAAATATAAAAAATTAAAAAATCTCAGATTAACCCTGCTTATGCAACATGCAATGTGTAATAGAATAAAAAACAAGCGACAAAAATTCAAGACTAAGTTTTTTATGGACAAATTACGAATTACGATTATTTAGTGCAGTGCAGTATGGACAACATTTCATTTGAAGTATTTTCTTCATTCCTGCAAGTACTTAACACTGTTTCAAAGATATTCAAAGTAAGTTTTCGTTTTGCATTACAAAAACATTTATCTTTGTACTTACTAATGCAAAAACTTGCATTTTCTGATATAGTTTATATATCAGTACAAATTAGTACTGTATATTAATTTAGGTATTTCCAAATAGAATTCAGTGTAACAAAAAGAGGAAATTCGACTGTACCGTGTATTTTATTGTTTATTTTTTTTTTGTGGTGAAAACCTTCAGTAAAGGTTGAGATTTTACAGCAAATACAAGTATTTCTTTTTAAAAAATGAAACATATTTTCTTGAAAGTTACATTTTAAAAATTTGTCATTTTCAGACCTCTCTCCCCTTTTGAACTATGTGTCTGAACCCCACTGATTTTCAAAACCCGGCGCTACTGATAAACCAAGTTTTTTTTGTTTGTTTGGAAAAATATTTGATTTTATGCTCCCATTAAAAAAAGGGTTTTCCCATTCTCTTGGGACAGTTCACAGCATCTTGTAATGTTTAATGTTTGTAAAAAACTGTATCATGTTATTTAAAAGTAACAATGTCGTTTTTTTGTCTAGCACTTAAAACTGAAAATTCAAATGCTGGTGATGCTGATTCAGAAAAAATGGGTATCTTTCTTTTTTTTTATATCATATATTATTCTTACTGTTACCTATTTATTATTCTTACTATTATTTACTCCCTTTTAAAATGTATCTGTTAATGTCAAGTTTGTATTAGTTTCTTTTTGTGTAAGAGGTAATTTTATAACTTTTGCTTCTGCCATATTTTTTTGTAAGTGCTAAAAAAGCCGTAATTTTAAAACTAATTTGATTGTTGATTGCTAAAATTTTTGCTTTCTTTATTTCTTCATAACTGTCTTTAAAAAATTTCCTTGTGACATTTTTTAAAATCATACATCATCTATACTTTCTCTCTAATACAATTATTATTAGCTTTCTCATATATTTATGACTAAATATGCAAGAATCTATTTACAGTTGCACATCACTACAGCTTGGTCCTAATTAATTTCTAATTTGGTTGTAAAATAATTGAGTATACACTAGCCCCTCATTATGTTGTGCCTTGATATATCACTCATTCGGATATTACACTCTTTGCTTCTTTAAGGGGCATCAAAGAAACGTGGTCACTAGCCTAAAGTTACAATTTAATTAACTCAAAGATAGTCGCCAAAACTGTTGGCACATTTATCCCATTGCAACAGTAGGAGGTCAATTCCATCTTTGAAGAAGCTAGTAGGTTGCTATTGGATCCAGGACTGTGTGTGAACACAGTCACACGCTTTGTTGTCCTTTGCGATATCCAGTGTATCATCTGCGGATAGCTTGTTTTAGTGGTACAAAAACCATGAAACTCACACGGTGAAAGGGTGCATGGTGGATGCTCCAGCGTTTCCCACCGAAACTACTGCAATGTTGTCTTCACTGCATAGGCCGTGTATGGACGTCTTTGGACTACATGTTTGGCCATTTCGACTTAATGGCTAGTCTAAGGCTTGGTAAAGTGGCTTGATAATGCTGGGCATTGATGGTGGTTCCCCGTTTGAAGAACTCGACAAGCAGTGGGCCAGAGGGCAGGACCTCTCCCCCTGAGTGGGCCCTTGTGGTCAAAAAAGGACCTGCTTCGTAGTGGACGATAACTTGTGTGACCACCTTCTCTTCGGTGTTAAACCACACTGTCACGATTCTTCTGAATTCGCTGGAAAAGCAGCGGCAATTCTTGTCATCCAAATGTGCTTACCAGCAGTATATTTCAGTTTAAGAAATACTTTGGAAACTACTGGACATTTGCTTTTGTATTGATACTTAGGTACAACGAGTGAGAGACAGCAGAAAGGTGTCATTCTGGCACAAATAGTAAAAAACATATACCCTCTCTGATTGCCTTTTAGTACAAAAAAGATTTGTGCTTGGTTGCACAAATCCGGTTTTGCATCGAAGAAAGAAAGAATGATCTAGATGAGTGAACGAGTTTTGTGGAAATTATCTGGTCACTTTTACTTTTCACATCATTTCTACTGCAAATCGAAGGGATAAAAGGAAGGCTATTGGGAAAAAGAGGATATTGAAATGCTCCCTCTTATCTCGCCGTAGCTAAGAAAGTTCATCTTCATTGGATGCTTGTGACCTTCTGACGCTAAAATTTTCATAAATTTTAGTCTTGTTTGAATTTTAATGCGTGTGATAGTACATTTGCAAACTACATCGAAACTGTTTGAAAATCATGTCAAAAAGAGCGAATGCTAATTTGCTTGTGTGTTGGTTGGATAACTATTTTTAATGATCTCGGTTATATTTTTGCGCTATCAGATATATTGTGCTTTATCTTTGTCCTCTGAAAAGTGTAATGTAACATGGGGTTACTGTACTTCACTTTATTTTGGTTATTCATATTTACACTTGACTTCTACATTGATTTTACTGTTTCATACCCTCATTGTTCCAATTTCAAATAGAGATACAAAAGAGGAGAAGGCATCAGACATTCTGTTCTAGTAGATGGATGGCTCTTGCAATAATGCAAGTGCAAATAAATTTCAAAAACCGACTACAATTTTGAACTTTACTTAAAATATAGTCAAAAATGGCATCAAATGAAAATTATAAATCTTTCTCTTTCAAAACTAGTACTTTTAAACTGATAATTTTAGTTATATAATGTAAATTGGTTCAGATTTTTATTTTAGACATTTGAGTTGTCTAGTTTCAAAACTTTCTTTGTCCAATAAAAGAAAAGAGGATTTATGTGGGAATTGATAGATGTAAACCATAAGTGCTTATCCAGATCAGCATGTAAGTCCAACAGTTCTAACAATCGTTATTCCTCACTTAAAATTTTGGTTCAATCCCGGAACTGAAACAGGGGTTGATTGTCCGCTTTGTGGCCCTTTCACAAAATTATATATTGTAAAAGCAGCCACTTCACAAAATTAATACCATTAAATTTGACCTTATGCAGAATTTCAAATCAAAAGAAAAAAAAATTCCATCTCTTTTTAATCTCACTCAATTCGACAAAAAGCAAAATATCAGTTCAAGAGAAAAAAACCCTCCAACTTGCAAATCATTGCCAACAAAGTCCTTTAGTCCAAAGGGATTTCAGATTAAATTTGATAGCTAAACGTGTTGTGCACAACATGACATGATTTTGTTTCACAAAATTTTAAGGAAAATTTCTCAAAAAATAGTTTTTTTCACAAAAAAAAAGTTGACTATTTTTTTTTTTTTAAACAAAATGCAGATTTAAAAATAAAAACCTGGATCGACCCCCTCTGAACTTGTCAAGAACACTTCAAATACTTCCATAGTACATTGGACCCATTTACTATGCAAACATTAAGTCCTAATATGTTTCACTATTAACCTAGTGTGTTAGGATCAATTTATTGTTATGTCCATAATAGCTCAGCATTAGGGGTATTGCCAACCACATTCTGTGTTGATTTCTACTATTATTTAATCCTTAAGCTTTTCCGCCTTATTTTTTTCCCCCAACGCTTTCATTTAAATTCATTTCAATTGTATTTTCTTTTCACTATTTATCCAATATTCTTTTTGGATGCTTATTTAGTCTATCAATATGATGCAGAAACGTTGCTTAAAACTTCTGCTTCCATGCTGCCAATATTATTGATCCTTCTCATAGTTATCCTCCTCATGTACATAGGGCTTGTTGCTTATTTTGCTGATCAAATTGTTTTACTGTATAATTAAGTCATTGTAAATCCTTGTGATTTTAAAATGCCTTTCTTATATATCAGTTGTAAATGGTCTCTTGTAGGAGGTATAAACTGTTGCAGTGTATAATAAACTGTTTCATATTTGTATTTAATTAATAACTTAAGACGAACATAGATGCATTAACATTCTAATGTCATTCGCATTTCCTTTACAGAAATAGAGACAGAAGTTCTGCCTCCTGAAACTGAAGAATTGGAAAATGGTATGTGTGGGGAATATATATATATATATATATATATATATATATATATATATATATATATATATATATATATATATATATATATATATAAGTACAGCAAATATTTTAACTGGATATTTAAATTACTTTAGATGTTTAAGAAATTGATTTCACTACAAATGTGGATATTTTGTATACAGTCATACCCACGGTTTAACGAGCCTCTATTTAACCAACTTTGCAATTTAGCAAATTTTTCCTTTTCCCCCTGACTAAAATAAAGGAAAAATGCCCCTATTTACCAAATAATAAACTCCGAAATAACGAATTATTTCAACAGCCAAATATATATATATATTTGGTATTTTGAGTTGAGAAATATTTTATTGTTTTCCGAATAACACATCCTTGTCTAATGACACGCCTTGTCTGAAGCAGATTTTTTTTTTTTTTTTTGGAATCGGCTATTTTTTTTAACTGCCGGGGTTGCAACCAATGAATAGTTACTCGGCTGCAGAAGGCGATAACGAATCTCCCATTAAAACTTACATTTTCAAATGCTTTACATGGACTGGAAACTAAAAGCATATCTCATCCAGCAAGCTGTAAATGACACAGTATTTTCTTCTCTCTATAAAGTTGAAAGAGTCAATATCAAGGAATTTATCAAACATCTACTACTTAGTACTTTAAAATTTCAAATTAACTAGTATGTAAGAGGTGGTGGAATGCTGCACAAAAAGTGTACACTTTATAATCATATATATGTTTCTGCAGTTGCTAATTAGGGTTTTTAGTAAGTGCATTTTTTTCTAACCCCAATGTTACGAATAGCCCCGATTTAGCGTATAAAAGATTCAGTCCCAGTGAATTCGTTCAATCGGGGTCCAACTGAAATTTACTATTTACCAATAATTAATGTTTTTTATTTATTCCATTTGTATAACTTTGTGATATTAACGGAAAGATTGAGAAACCTATGCATGTTTCTTAGAGTTTCAATTTTAATTTTAATATTCGCCATTAGCATTGTTTTGGTTCGTCTTTGAGACAATTTTACACAAATTTATTTTAGTCTTAATAATCATAAAATGTTCTGTATGTTAGGGAAAGATGCTTTTGTGCAATGATTTTTATTTTTCCTGACGATTAAAAGTTGAAATGCTTAATTAATTAAAATAGTATGCAATATTTTAAAAGAAATGTTCATTTTTAAATGGATGGATATGTTCAATGCTTCTACAGTGGTGACTAAATTGCCAGTTTTGAGATTAAATGCAGTAGATTTCTTTTTTTTTCCTTTTGCGAAATCAACATCATTTATCAAATTTAACTCAAAAATATATTGTTTTCATGAAAAATTTTATGAATAAAATACTAGTTCTTTCTATTGAGAGAACATCAGATGTCATTTATGGGAAGATTGAAGGAAATGAGTGTTGTATTTATGTATCTGTATGAAATAATTATAATCTTAATCTGTATGAAAAATAATTTCTAATATTTCTTAATGTCATGGGCAGAAGAGGAAGTCAAGATTGTTTACTGCATTTTATTTAGTTAACTTTACTTGAAATGGATACCATTCAAACAGAATGAAAAAATTCTGTATTGCTGGTTTTTTTTTTTTTTTTTTTTTTTTTTTTAAATACCTAACTGGATTTTACTTTTTGTCTTTTTGGCAGCTTTTGTTCATTTTATTTTCTTTTCTTCCTAATAGATTGTGATTGTAATATCTTTTCATTTACTTAATCTCATTGTGGTTTTCTGTTTAGATGTAGAAATGGTGGAGGAAAATGCTTCAAATGAAGAAAAGAAAGAATCCCCATCTGCTGAAGCAAAGAATAACTCGTCTAGTGAAGAAAAGTGTGAAAACTCGCCAAGTGAAGCAAAGAATGAAAATTCTCAGAGTGAGGAAAAGAGTGAAAACCCGCCTAGTAAAGAAATGAAGGAAAGCCCATTATGTGAAGAAAAGAATGAAAATTCATCATGTGAAGAAAATAATGGTAAATTTATTTACTATTAAATGTTACCAGTTTTGTGTTTTAAAAGACCTCACAAAAAATTTCATGTTAATTTAGACATGGAAGTTGATGAAGATGTAGCATTTGAAGAATCCACAAGTGCAGCAAAACCAGGTATTTGTCTCAAAATGCAAAAGCAGTGTCGATATATTTAGGTACACTTTTGTGAGTAATCTTGTAATCTGGGATTAAAATATTAGATCATATTGTTGTTTGCCGACGCAATCGCCATGTTAAAGTACTAAATAGTTCTAATTGTAATTGTAGAAAACATCACATATTTTAAAATATTTTATGAAAATTTTCCATTTTTAGAAATGGAAATTGATCCAGATGTAGTTGACGAAGACGCAAAAACACCAAAACCAGGTATTTGTCTCACAGTACAAACCTCCTAATGATCATATGAAATATTCATTTTGCGTATATCTTGTAGCTGTGGTGTGGTAGCCTGATTGGTCGCAGGTTCAATGCCAATCATTAAAATCAAATCAGTGCTATGGATAAAAAATCTGCAGCACTGCTAATGGTGACTGGTGCACGTTAAATCTGTTGATGTCTCCTAATCCTCTTACTTCCCATCCCCAGAGCTGCCAACTCTCCCTCTTTGGTTCGGCACCACTTTTTTGTGAATTTTGCTCATTCCGTATGGAATGACAATAAAGTCAGTATTTTTGGCCCTCTAAACAGTTTTACCCCCTGAAATCAAAAATCGGGACATATCCCTGACGGGGGGGGGGGGTATAATGTTTTTTATCTCCCTAGTTGTCTAATGTGTCAAACTGAAAATTTCTAATTAAAAAAAAAAAACATTTTGACAGCCTCCCCTCCTCCTTCTATGACCATATTTTATGAAATCATTTCTATTGTTTTTAAACTTTGAAATAAGAGCACAACTTAGCTAATAATGATTGAGTAATAATGAGGTTGTTTCCTTCAGTCAAAAGTACTACTTTTAGTCACTGAAATCGATAGAATGAGTAAAAAAAATAGCATGGACCCAGAAAATAATTTTATTTTTCCAACCGTTATTTTTTAATTAATTTTTTTAAATGTCCGATTTTAAAAACAAAGCGTTGTCTTTATGACGTCACAAATGATGTCCTTTGGCGCGTTTTTCACTGCTGTTTCGTGTTATGATAATCGAGAAGCGAATTAAAATTGCGGTTTATGCTTCTATCAATCATATCATTGCCAATACAGGTGAGTAAAGTTTAGAATTAAATATTTTGAACTGTGAATGGCAACACTGAATGGCATTTCATTATTTGTGATGTCATTTGACAGAAGCGTAAACAAAGAAAGCGAACTGATTTTAGTAATTTTTTTAAGATATTAAATTTAAACAAATTATTTAAAAAATGGTCAGATCCTATGTTTTTAAGCATACTGTTTCAGAAAAAAAAAACACCCCATTCAGATGTGTTTGTGAATAGCATAAGTTGAAAAAAAAAAAAAAACAATGTCGTCAGTCACAGAATTCTACAGCACACAACACATTTTTTGGTACATTTACATAAGCGTCAGTTGTATTTCCAGTCGTAAACAATTTTAAATTTTTGATATTTCTAAAAATTCCCTGCAGAAATACAAAAAGTTGATCCAGATCACTAGAAGAGAATTTTAAGTTAATATGGAATGCCCACAAAATAGTGAAAGATCCAGTTGATTTTTATTTTTCCTCATTCGGAGGAACTTTAACAGAAAAGCTGGTACTTAAATGGAATGCCAAGACATTTGGACGGTGCCGACTGACACATAAAGAGCGATTGTCCCTCCAAAATTTGAACATCTGATCACTTTAGTATTATGACGTATTATTATGTCATTTTAGTACCTTAAAAGTTTATTTTTCGTTTTTTAGAAGTGCAACAAAAAGAAGATGCACCAGTTGAATCTGCTTGTACAGACAAACCAGGTATTAAAATGCTAACTGACTAAGATAATGTTTTGAATTTATAAATTTTGAAATTTTAAGTTTTTTGTACTACAACTGTATGAAAATTAAAAATAAGATAAGCAACTTGTATTAAATCTTTAAACTTTGAAAAGCAAATTTATTCAATTCATAACTAACGAAATAAACCTGTCTTGTGTACAAAAAGTTTGCATTCATTTCAGAACTAGAAGTCATAGAAGATTCGTCAGCCAAAAGTTCAATGGATTCTGAAACATTGGGTATGTTTAGAGACCATCATATTCTTATGTTCCTTTTGTCATCGATCCCTTCAGAAGTAAAGAATTTCAAAATGCACTATAATTCAATATTATTTTTCAATTCACTTTTAATCATAAGAAACTTTTATTATAATTATTATTTATTTATTTACTTATTTTGTGATAATAGTTTTTAAAAAATGCTAATCTTAGTTTCCTGCTCCACAAAAAGAGAAGGAAGTGTTTTAAGTTTTTAAAAAACTTAAATTTTGTGCTATGAAAAAAATTTTTACTTTTGATACTTAATGATTAATAAGATTGAAATTTTTTAATTTAATATGCATTTTTTACTACTTTTTCCTGTTTGACCATTTTAATTTTTGCTTTTTTTCCTCATGAAATAAATTTCTTAAGAACTTATAAAAAGTTTTGTGTTAAAATCATTTTTCTTTTCAGTAATTAATTTTCAATTTTATACTGAGGACATTCAGCTTCATAAACTCTACTTTTCATGTATTTAGGACTGAAACTCGGTTGAATGGCCCAAAGTTCTAATTAAAAATAATCCACAGTTGGTATTCATGGAAACATTTCATGTAGCAACTCGAGTGAATTTGATTCTTTTCACAAGATATTTGTTGTTTTTTGAATAAAAATTATTTTTTAATTTTAAAATTTTGTAAATTAAGAGTAGATTTAGAGTAAGAGTGGTGATTTAGTTCTGTTTAAGTATCTTGTTGTTTAACATTGTAAACTATAAAATATTTTTTTTTTTTTTTTTTAGGTGTCAATTCTGATCTTAATGTATCCGAAAAAGTTGATGCAAAGGAAGAAGGTCTCTTTTTGTTTTTAAATTCATTGTAGTATTTAATAATTCTGTTCTGCCTCTATATTAAACTTCATTTGAAGTTATTTAAACATGTAGTACCTAGTTATAAATTACAAATTGAGCATATTTAAGTTTTGTCAAACTTAAGGGGGGAAACCAGTTTAGGTGGGCCAAAGAAATCACTCTTTTTAGCCTACTTTCCCAGTAAAAGTCAGAAAAAAAACATGAAAAAAGGCTTAATGGATCTTAAAAATGTCGCGAAAAACAAAAAAAAAATCAAAAATAAATAAAATAATTAAATAAATATCGAAAAATTAAAAATTGGAAAGTAGGGTATTGAGATGGGGAAAAATGTCCGTTGGTCTGTATGTCCCCCCCCCCCCAATAAATTTTGAATGAATAGTTCGATTCGAACAAACTTTTTTTTTGTTCGAAAGATCTCTGCGAGGACACCTCAGTCCCATATTTCACTTTATGATTTGAACTATTTTTTGTTCAATTTTGAACAATTCAAAAAAACTTCAACATTAGCGCCTACGGGGAAACTGAAAGTCAATGTAGATTCCGTACTTGAAGGCGGATTTATTTCAAACAAATTTTGTTGGAAATAACTATTGACGCCAAACTCCAGACTCCGACTCTGAGAATTTAGAGGCACCTGACTCCGACTCCTGTGCCCGACAATTAATCGGACTCCTACTCCCCGACTTCGACTCTGACTTCGTAGCTTTGGCAAAAATTTATACACGGAGGACAAATGACTGACTCCGATTCTTGGATATTCGTCTCCGACTCCTTTATCCCAAAATGAGATTGACTCCGACTCCGCAGCTATGGTTTTCACTGTGAAATAATTATTGTTGATATGATTTGTTTTTATTTTCACGCTAAAGTTTTAATTTAGGTATTCAGTTTTCGGCGAATAAACTCAAAGTCTTTGTTTCTGCATAACGATATGCACAGACGATTTTTTTTTTTTTGGCAATGAAAAGTATTTCTTTAAGTTGACATTTTATTGTTCTTATTTATTTTGGTAAGTGCATTAATTCATTTAAAAAATTATTTTTGGCAACAGGGGAGAAAGAAACGATTTTTTTTTTTTTTTGATATGATGTATTTATTTTAATAAGCTTATTAATTTTAATTATTATTTTTTCGTTTTGAAAGCTGTTAAAGAATTTTTTTAAGGGAAAAAGTGTATTAGCTGCTTTGTTTAAAAGGTGCTTTTTTTTAAAAATTTTTTTAGATGTATGAGGAATACTTTATACCTAGAAATTAACAAAAAATGTTTGAAACAATTTGCGATTTTAGCTATTTTTGAGAATATTGATCAGGTACTTGAAAGTAGTATACGGGAAAGGTATACAGGAAAGTAGGCTCGTATAGTTCTAGACGGAACTTCTTGTTTATGTTATAAAATGTTAATAAAACTATTCAAGAATATGTTGCTAAAAATTCAGTGAAAAATTCTGATTAGTTCCTATGCTAAGGAGCAGTTAAGTGACTGGAGATTTGAAAATGTTCACAGCAGCTTTTTTCAAAAGGTATTTTCTCAAAACAACTTTTTTTCAACTGGTGTGCATTCTAGCTCAGAGTTATTGACCAATCGTTCTGAAAGTTTGTATGTTTTGTATTCAAGGGGGTTTCCCCCCTTAATAGCAATGAGGTTTTATATTGCGAATTCGAATTTCACTCCCTTGTTACTGTCAAAATAAGTGTTTTTGTTCTTAAGTTAAAAATTTCCTTTTACAAAAAATGATGCTGCGATTTAAGTAAAACTTTGTTTCTAATGAGGAATAATATCTTCTAATGAAGAATAATAATAGCACAATTCAATAGATTTGTTAGTCCATTATCTTTTGGTATAAGAAACATTTTCAAATGAGTCCTTGCTGAAAAATTTTGATGTCAAATGAGGCAGTGAGAAGCAAAGGGATGTAAGTGGAAAATTTAAAGATTTGGAGATAACCAGTACAAATAGTAGGGAAACCTCTCCTCTGCCTTGGGGCAAGAGAAAGTACTAGTAGCTGTGGTAGGTGCTGCTGTAGAGCATGATTTAGAAAAAAAATTCTATGAAAGCCTACCTAGGACGGTATCTTTAAGCGCATTTTGCTCAAAACTTGAAAATGTCCACTTACATCCCTTTGCCTCTCACTGCCTTAAATGAAGTTTGACAAGTAGCAGTTGAAGTGGAAAACATACGAACACTCAAAACACAGTATTAAGCTTATTCTGATACATATTTAATCGGAATATAGTTATTGCTTGGGATTATTTATGCAGGGCATAATGCTTAAAATAGTAAAATGAAAACTTCTTATTTTTAAATTATATGAAAAGAAGAACAATGTATTTCCTGAAACAGAATTTTTAAGTTAATTGTTTATGAAATTCATTTCAAGACTGAACTTAAGCAAACATAAAATTGTGAGTGATGGATTTTTGAAACTTTATAAACATTTATTCCTTTTTAAAAATCAAAAATAAATAATAATTATATAATTGCTTAGTCAGGATTTTATGCATTAATAATCAGTTATATCTATAAAGAGTTTTAAATGAAGGCATATTGAAAAGAGAAAGGATCCCCCCCCCCTCATTTTGCTCCATCAATTTCATTTATTAGGCCCTTGAATCTTCCTTATTTTTACCAACCTAATATTTAGCTTTACTCAAGGAAATGGTGCGACATGTTCTGTCATTGTGCATTAAAAAATTCAAGACCAATGTGGATGGTAAATTTTTTGTTAGGAAAAAAATATGAGTTTTTTACCAACTTGTTCTAGAAGCTATATATCTGTACCTATAAGGGTATAGTAGCTGCATAAATCTATACAAGACAATTATTACATAGAAAGTTCAATGTTTGCATTCAGTGCATTGTTTAAATTGTTCAAGTTTATTGTTTTAAATGTCTAATTGTAGAATGCACAACAATACTACACTGAGTGCCAAATATGTTATATTTTTATAGATTAAAATAATCACAACCAAAACAAGATGTTTATTTTCAAAATTCATATTAATATTTTAAGTTTAGAAACATTTGTAAACTCTTAAAAAACTGTATATATTTATTGCTTGGTGTGTTGATAATTGTGAAAACTTGACAAAGAAGATGTTTTGGGTTTAGAAATTACAAAATTAAAATTTTTGATACTACAATTAATTTGAAAAAAGTATTTAAAAAATGTTTTTCTTTCTTTCTTTCTTTTTTATTTATTTTTAATTTTTTTTTGTTCTATATTTTCATGAATGTTGCAAACACATGATTGCCTGATTTTTTTAAAAAAAGGAGTGTGTTGTAGCGGTATCAGAAGCTACTTATACAGTCGAATCTCGATAACTCAACTTATAACTCAAATATTCCTTTATCTTGAAAGTTTTTGTTGGGTACCAAAATCTTGAGACTGTTGTGGAAACTTTACATATTGTGAATGTTTTAGCCAGTCCTTTGGAACTTCGAGTTTTCGAGAATTGACTGCATTAAACCTTCAAATTTTGAATTGATCAAATTTATTTAAAACTTACTAAAATAAATCCATCTTTTGTACTAAAAGTTTGAGCTTTATTTCAGAAATAGAAGTCTTAGAAGATTCGTCTGACAAAAAATCCATGGATTCGGAAACAATGGGTATGTTTTGAATCCATTGTGTAGCATACCTACCAACCCTTCCGGATTTCCCGGTAGTTTTACGGATTTTCATGTCTTTTCTGGTTATGAGCAAAACTTCCGGATTTTTCACGTTTTGTAGGAAAAACTTATCTTGTCAATTTTGGCGCTAACGATACTTTTGTGGAACGCGGCACTGCGTTTTAGGCCAAGTAGCCGAGGAAAAGTTGCCGTAGGAGAATGGCATGAGAAGAAGTGAAGCAAGATTATGACCTCACTGAGTGATACAGGGCATGACCTTATCGGGATTAAATCAAAGCAAACGTCGCAGCTGGCAACCAGAGGTACAATCTGGGCACCGATTATCTTCTCGTTCTCTCAGTTCAAGCTGTTTTGGCTTTGTTCTTTTTTTAAGATGAGTACGAGTAAATGTTATTTCCAAACTTTTAAAGAAAGCAATAAAAGTAATATTTACTGAACGAAAGTACGTTCAATTGATATGAAATTCATAACTAATATCATATTGTTAAATGTCAAGAGGGTAGGTGTCCTGTTTGATTTTATTTTCCGTTAAAATCTTGTGGATAAAAATAAAAAAATCTTCCGGATTTTTTTCTCTGTGGTTGGCTGGTATGGTGTAGTCTTTTTGCTTTAGATAAAACTCAACAATCCTATCCCTTCAAATGTAACAGATCACCAAGTACATTATTGTTAAATTCGTTGTTAGTGTTCAACCCAGTTTGATTAACTATAAAGAATGCATTTTGATTAACTATAAGGAATGCATATGATTTTATTTGCAAAAATGACTCCACTTATTTAAGAAAAAAGTTAAAAACAAAAGCAATGCCTGAACCTAGTCATAGTTTCCTGCTTCACATAATTTTTAAAAAAATGTCACGAGAAAAATGTTCTGGTTGGATTGTGTGTAACATTGATTGAACAATAGTAAATTCTACTTAAGATGCTTTTTAAGTTTTGTAATGTTGAACTTTTAGGATGTATAGAAAGGCTTCAAAAGATTTTATTTTAGTGACACTAATGATTGATTTTCTTTTAGGGTGCTTTTATTTTTATTCAGCTTTATATTTTCTATTTTTCCTGATATTTTTTGCATGTATTTATATTGGAGCACTGTTGAATGGTACAAATTTTCTATTAGTGGTATTTGCTGAAACATAAATTTTTGAGTGAATTTGACTAACTTTTACTTTTTTCCCCCTCAGATCCGAAGCCTGATGCCAATGCTTCTGTAAAAGTTGCTGTGAATGAAAAAGGTTTCACTGCTTTATTTGATTCTCTTTTGCTCAATAATGTAAAAGCTGCAGCTAAATGTTTTTTAAATTGCTTACATTTTAAAAAAAATGAGAACATTTAAATTTTTAGTAAACTGATAGCAACATTTTATGTTGGCAACTTGGCTTTCCGACTCCCATAATTGGAAAAATAAGTATTTTTAATAAATATTATTTTTGTTTTTCTTCGTAGCTTAGTGTTAGTTTTGAATTTATCGTCATAAATGCAGCCTGGATTATGTACACTTTCACTGTTAGACATTGTCTTTTGTAGTTTACCATCAGCTCAAAAGATGAAAATATCCTTTAAACTTCTGCAAATGTTATCATTGATTCAAAAAATCATTTGCTCAGACACATTAAATGTTCCTAAACAATTACTGTAATATAAATCCGTCTATTGAGGGTCCCCCCCTCCCCCAACCCTTTTTCCTTTTATTAATGAGTACCGGAATAGATGGTCTTCTAAAATGGTTTCTGTGGGTCACCCGATTTTTCATTCTTTGTGACAAACTTAATCTTTAGTTTTTGAGCTTCCTTGAAAGCTGTTTTGTGAAATTTAATTTAAAAAAGAAGCTCAAGCAAGTGAAAACTTTATAATAGGCATGTAAAGGCATTTATGTGCACTAACTTAAAAAAAAAAGAAGCAAAAGTACGCAATTGCATATGGATATTGCATACGGATTATTGATGCATTTTGATATAATCCAGGCTTTAGTCATAGAATTATTGCTCTTTTTTTTTCACAAATGTAATTCCCATTTTGTATTAAATTTTATACTTTGTTAAACCTGCACAAAAACCGCATCAGATGAAGTTTCTTCAAAGTCTGTATTGGATAGATAATTGACTCTTTAAATGGTTACTTGTGAAGATTTTTTTCCCTATGTAAGCCAAAATGAAAGTGTTTGCAAAGAGCTACTGTGCAGCATTTACCTAATTTTAATAGAAGATCACTAGATTTAACTTATGATGTTTTAAGTTTTTGAAATCTTCTAATTTTCTGCTGCAGAAAAGGGTATTTATTTTTGAAGCAAAATTATTCGTAATATTTCTCTTTTTTACTTTCTTTTTAAATTTTATTATTTTATTTAATTTTACTTTAGTACTGAAAAGTTAAATTACTTTTTTTTTGTAAACTTCTTCTTTTAGATATGAAATCTGAAAATAATGCTGCAGAAAAAGATGCTGAGAAAAAGAAAGGTTTCTATGTTTTTCAAAATTTTATATTTTTTAAACCTACACTAAATATATTTTGAATTTCTTTTGTGTAATGAATATGGCTAATTTGCTGTATGAAACAATTTAATTTTAAGTATCATTGATGATAACATGATGCTATTATGCTACTCCATGGTATGTCAAATGATAATAACTTCTGTGAGCGACACCTCATCGATCACCTCCTTTTTATGACCAATTTTCCCTTCTATCTGCTCCATGTTAAAAATCACTTAAAAGAGACCATGGAAACCTCTCCCAACAACCGTCAAATTGTGGAACTCAGCATTAACAAATGAAAGAATTTTTGGTTATAGTAAACTAAAAGAGTGAAAAGGATAGAAAAATGTACAACATTTAGTTTGCTCACACATCTGTATCCTCTTTCTAATGAAAGTGAAAAAAAAAAGGAAAAACAGAATTTAGATGGTGGAACTCTAAAATAGGCTAAAAATGTATGTGTCATCGTGGGAGGTTGATAAGGACAGCCAGAGTAGCTTTCCGAAGGGTTGTTTGTCAAAATTTATTGTTAGTTTACAAATGGATTGGCATCATTCTTAAACCATTTGAGTTGTCAGAATCCACTTTAAGCTCATCACTACAATTAAGACTCAATAGACTCATGTCTTACTCAAATTGTACTAATGATAAGTACAATAATTACTAATATGTTCAACCAAAAGCTAAACTAGAAACAAAAGTTGTTTCAACAAAAGCTAATAATCTTGATGCTTTAGCAGTCAAATATGTTTCTAAATTAAAAAATAATGTAAGAAGCATATTTTATGTTACAAATTTTGAAAGAAAAATCTTAATTTCTCTACTTTAATATATTTTTATTGTAATTTTACTATTTTATATACACTACGCAGAATATAAATAATTTTTATTAGTGCTATTGTTTCTTGCAAGTTTGAAAAAGAGCTCGTTGAATGACTAACCTTCATTAGTGACCTCTGTTTTTATGAATGGGAAATTGTTCCTGAGAAATTTCATTTTATCTGGACAGCCCCAGAGTTGCATGGATTAAAAATGGACCAGATATCTCTGTTTATTGTGTCTTTCGTTGTTATACATTTCACTTCTCCGAAGAAAAGACATATTGTGTAACGAAAGCTTTGTCAATAATGAAGAATGTTCTAAGAACAATTCATCAGTTCATGGTTTTTAGTATTTTTATAATTATTTTTTTAAACTTGACCTTTTAAAGTTTGTAACAATTGTCTACATGATGAGACGCTACCAATATCAATCATTTGATACCAAAATTTGGCTTAACAGAAATCAATCTAGCATCATTGAATAAAAGTACTGGAAGAATACCATAGTATATTTGCATCACTAAATGGTGTGGTTAATCACATTTTTATGTGCACCTCCTTTTAATATATTCCACTTCCTTGTCCCAATCACTAACATTTTCACTTGTCTATAGTATTCTTGTTTTGTTAATCTTTGTTTGTTCCTGCAATAAATTGTTTTATTGTAATAAATGACAAATTATGGACTCTAAGCCTAACTTTCTTGCTGCCTGAAAAGGTTACATGACAAATGTCCAAAATAATTTTTTTTTCTCCTCTAAAGAAACTATACTGTACTTTTAGTTGTCATTTTTAGAAATTATTTTTAAAAAGAAAAAATTCTATCATTTATATGGAAAAGGATATTTTCATTATGGAATACATTCAGAGACCAACACAACTAAAATCTTGGGAACAAGGAGAATATGCACCACACAAATTATTTCTCAGAGTTCTGAGAAATAAAGATAGAAAAATTCAGTGTAACATGTTTTCTGAAATTCTTCTATGATAGTGCCGGTTGCCAAGTCACAATGTCTTAGGACAGCCGGCCCGAGCCCGAGTGTGAAGGGCTCCCAGATTTTTAAAATAAGGTGTGAAATATATGTAGATACATTGTAGTAAACAATATGGGGGGGGGGGGCAAAAAAGTCATTTGTGACGGGCCCCAAAATTACTGTTCATACCCCTGTGTATGATTACCACACTGTGTCTCCATCTATGGGTTGTATTTTCTTTTATAACTGGTAAAATCTCTTGTGCTTTCAGTTCTGTTCATGCCGATCGATCTTGGAATAGATCCTGGACCACTGGAAGACTTTACTGCTCAGGTAAGAAACTTTCTGTGGAAACAGCGTTGAAAAGTTTCTGAAAATTTTTTGACTCAGCAATTTAATACATCTCCGAAATGTATCTCTTTTTTTTCCTTTTTACTTTCTTCAATATCTAATATATAGAAGAAAGTATTGGATTCGTGCAAATTTTCGAATTTCGATGGATTCAAACGTTTCAAGGTGTACTGAGTCCATTTCGACTATTTTTGGAAAATGTCTGTCTGTGTGTATGTGTGTCACGTCTGTGTGTAACCAGTTTTTTGTGGCCGCTCTACAGCAAAAACTACCGCATGAAATTGAACGAAATTTGGTACACATATGTGCCGCTGTGTGAACTTGTGCCCATTGGTTTTTGGGGTGAATTCCTCCAAAGGGGGTGGAGCAATGGGATGTTTTTTGAGTTGCGCATGCTTGCTATTCCTCAGGAAGTAACTGGCAGAATCAAACAAAATTTGGTCCATCTGTTGCCATTAACAGGAACAGGTGCTGATTGAGTTATTGACACAAAATTGAAACCGGGATTGAGCTATAGAACGTTTTTTGTCGTCAATTGTGACTGCTGTATCTCAAGAAATAATGAACGGAATGAAAGAAAAATTTATCGGCAAGTAGCCCTTAGTGGGTATAAGAGCTGATTTTATTTTGGTGTCAACAGCTAAAAAGGGTGTAGCGCAATCACCCGTTCTTTTTTTTCCCATTGTGAGTGCCCTATCTCAAGAAGTAATGCTATGTTCTGGTTGAAATTTGGAATATATGAGAATCCATATGTAAACAGGCTTTGGTTCAATTTTGACGCCAATCGCTCCAAGAGGTGTTGATTTTTTTTTTTTTTTGCGAAAAAAATAGCTTTGTTAATGCAACAATAAGAAAGATAAATCGTAATAGATTGTCGTCTGCGTATTTCTCGTGATTTTAATTGTATGGAAATGATCGGAAATATTATCCCAATGATTTAAAATTTTTAACTGTTGCCATCTTATGTTTGTTAACAAATAAAATATTTGTAATTAATTCAAGCAAGGCTTTTAAAATAACTTTCCATTTTCGTTCTTTGCTTTGCTTTTGCAATAATTCAGACATTCGGATGGTCGTCAAGTTTTTGCATGTGTAATTTTGTTTTTGTTGGGAATATTGCTTCATCATCAAGCATGGGGAGGGATCAGAAAAAAAAAATATATATATATATATAGAAGAAAGTTTCATGATGGCCACAACATACGTACTAGTTTTTTTTTTTTTTTTTTAAATTTAAAAAATGCTTTTTGATGTACATACTATCCCTCCAAGCAACAGTGAGAGGTCTAATCTGAGGAATAGCAGTAAGATATTGAGGTGACATTATCTTTTTACTCAAAATGAGTCTTCAAATTAATTTTGATCAATGTTTTCCAGTAAGAGAGGAATCTTTCAAAGGTTCAGAACAACATATTTTCTTTACTAATTGGTATCTTAATAAGATTATTTGTTTATCGTAATGTTTGTCCAACGCTCTGTTGAAATTTCATATTTTAACAGGGTGGGGGATGTATATATATTCCAGAATTAATTTAAAATAATAAACCTTGCTTAGCATATTTACTGTGTTTAATAAAAAGCACTGAAAAATAATATAGTGTCTTCAACAATCAAAGGATTTCAAACGTTTTTTTTTTTTAAGTATTCTGGTATCATTTGAAGTACAAATTCTACGATCTTCATTTAAATGTAACTCTTTTGTGAGCAGAAGCTCTAAAGTCTATGATTTGAAAGTAAGAATTGTAAACATTAATTTTGTTTTAAGTCTTAGATTGATCAGAATTTCATTTTCGTTTGTTTGTTTTTATAAAACTAGGATTTACGATAAGGGGAAAGAATAGTAAAATGCTGCAAGATAGTACTACTGCTTTGAAAAACTTAGAGAGAATCATAAAACAAAATAAATGCGTTGAGTTCGTTGTTTATGAAACACTGATTTTCATTCTTAATTCATTGTTAAAAGATTTATATTGTTGTTACATCATCTCAATTGCCTTTTAGGAAATAATGAATTATCTTGGAGAAAAAGTAACCGAGTATATGATGAATCCTGAGCTAAATGAGCTGCTGCGTGTGCAGATAGAGAGCGCTCAGCTGAGAGATCAAGTACGAGCAAAAACTGAGGAATTGGGTAGACTGCAGACTTTTGTAAGAGACTCTTCTATTTTAGTAGTGATAACTGTTAGTGTAAATTTAAATTTCAAAACTGCTTTGATTGTTTTGTACCCTGGCTTTAAATTTGGCATTAACAGGTTCTGCTTACTTATGGACTAAGGGACTACCCATAAATATGTCACCCTTCTTTTCAATATTTTGACCTTTCCCCTTTATCAAAGTGACACTTCACCTTTACCTCCCCCCTTGTCACATGTCACACTATTTTTAAAAATCATATTCTAAAATATATATATATACACTGCTCGACATTGAAAATGCAGCACCAAAGAAGGAGTGGTCAGAAAGTGATGAAATTTGAAAAAAAGACAGAGAAATGATCTTAATTTCAAAATGATAGGCAGAATATGGAGCGAGAACGGCGTCAGCTCAATAGGATGTAGGACCACCGCGGACAGCGATACACGAAGAAACACGTCTAGACATAGAGTCAATAAGGGAACGGATGGTGTCCAGAGGGATGGCTCTCCATTCCCTTTCAACCATTTACCACAGTTCGTCTTCTGAACGAGGCAAGACACAGTCTGCAAACTGCATCCAATCACATCCCACACCTGTTCCATTGGTGACAGGTCAGGAGAGTATGGTGGCCAGGGAAGCATCTGTGTGCCTTGGAGAGCATGTTGGCAGATGCAAGCTCTGTGTGGTCGGGCGTTCTCCTGCTGAAAAATTGCATTAAGTAGCCCTTGAATGTAAGGGATTGCTACCGGCCGTTGAACATTATCCAAGTATCGTTGAGCTGTCACAGTGAACTGAATATGAACTAAAGGTGATATGGAATTGAACGCAATTGCACCCCAAACCATTATGCCACATTGTCGTGTGATGGGACGTTCCGCAGTTACTGCCGGATTAGATCTGTCTCCATGTCGACGCCACACGTATGTGGTGGCTATCTCTGGTTAAACAGAAGCGGATTCATCTGAGAACACGACATTTTTGCCATTCTGTCATCCCCGTCGTTCTAGTCCGGCACCATACTAAACATTGCTGTGTATGTTGTGAGGTCAATGGCAGTCTTCTTAGCGCATGTCGTGATTGCAGACCACGTGCGACCAAATGACGGGAAATGGTTCTGGTTGACATGAGAACATTCAGGGTTTCTTGCACCTGCTGCAGAATCGAGGAACAAGTGACTTGTGGGTCTGCTACAGCTTGTCGGTGGATGCGTTGATCCACGCGTTCTGACGTCACTCTGGCTGGCTCTGCACCCCTCAATCTTGCCACATTTCATTGTTCCAAACATCTTTGGCACAGCCGATGCACCGTGCTCTCATCCATGTGGATATCAGCTGCGATTTGACGTACGGACCAACCTCCCCTTCTCAGTCCAATCACCGTTCCCCTCGTAAAATTGTCTATCTGCTTGAAATGCCTTCGTTGACGGCAGCCTGGCATTCTCTCATGTTATACGTATCCTCGAAGATGAAAACAAAATTTCTTCAATCATTCTCCAGTAAGAAATAACAGCACGAATATTGCCCATTCTGCAAGTTCCTTCCCTTATATCTTACTTCACGTGCGTCGGTGAGTTGTGCTTTTCACATCATTTACATAACTCAGTGATGTACGTCTACTCTAAAATTTGCATGAATTTCTGAACACTTCTTCATGGTGTTGCACTTTTCACTACCTTCTTCCTACCCTTTGTAACAAACTCACAATTTCATACCCTGCTCCTCCCTCAGAGCGTGACACCAGTTGTGAAGAGCAGCTAAAATTTAAAAAATAAAACTATTCTCTAAATTCCAAACTAGTACCAAGAAAATGAAATTTCGTTATTTAAATTCCATATAAACCATTAGTATCTTCAGACTTCAGAACTTTGCCGAAACTAATGTTGTTGAAAAAAAGTTATTTGTGTAAAATCTGTCGTCAAAAAATGTCAATGACCAGCAATCAAATTGATTTTTTTCCCCAAAAACCTTCAAAAAATAAATCAAACCTGAGCAAGTCTCTAAATATAGATTAGAGATTTTAATTTTAAAAGCTAACTATTAAAACATATGAATTTACTTTTTGATTTTTTTTCCCTATCATTCACGTAGTTAATGGTTTTAAATTGTTTAGAATCCAAGATCAGCATATTATTAGTTATTCTTAGTTATTTAATCAGCAAGAAATTAGGTGCAAATATGAATATTAAACATTCATTAACAATTACTTCCTATTTGATGTAACTAAATAATTAATATAACCAACACTAATAATAATTAAATCATAAGTTAATGTTTTAAACTATTTCAAGGATGCAATTTAAAAAAAAAAATAATTTCACAAGTTCTTTCTGACTTTTGGAAGATAAAATTGTTTTTCTTACAAATAGTATTTAAACCAAAAAAATCTGGTTTAAAGCAGAAAGAAAAACTTTTTTTTCTAACTCTAGTGTGTCTATCCAAAGAGATGCATCGTTTTCCAATTAATATTTTGGCAATGTACATGATCTTGAAAATAGGAATGAAGACAGACCAAAGAAAAAAAGGTGTCTGTTGTTCTCATTGGTTATCTTTTTCTTTTCAATGAAATGTATAAAAATGTCTTTTTCTTTATTGTTTGCAGATGGACAAGTTAAACAGAGATCAGGATAAGTTTTTACGTCATTTTGGAGTATTACCAAAGGTAAAGTTAAATAAATACTTTCGTGCTTGAAACATAAAATAAGAAACAATGTTTATTGCACAAAATTTGCAGATTACTGCATATATGTGTCTGGGGGTCACAAGGAAACCCTATTTCAATTCAAAATAAGTGAGCAAATGGATGCAAAGACGTGTTACAAAATTGAAAAGGGAGTTTCTTGCAACTCCAAAACACATGTATACAGTAATCTGTAAATTTGTGCAATTAAACATTTTTATTTCTCAGTTTAATTACCGAAGGCATTTTTTTAATTTGCAGATAATGTATATTGTTCACTATCTTATAGTATTCATAATACATACTTTATAAATGAACTGATTGTTTTTAATGTTTTTTTTACAATGTTCTAACTATTTCTTCTTGTAATAATATTGTAATTTTAGCCCTTTGTTATTGGCATGATTTTTCTTTTATAGGAATCGACAAATACATTTGGGTCATCATGACTCAACTGCCAGTATATAATTAAGGGTTAAATAATATTTAAAGTCCAAAATTTTAACTGACGTTAAAACTTGTAATAAGGTTTTGTCTTTTTTATTTTTAAATTTTGTCATTTTAATGCTATAATGGGCAGACATGTGGATATGAGAATTCAAATATTCAAATTATGACTTTGTTTTCTAAATACTTTATTAATTGAAAAAATAATTACTTTTATTCCAGTGTTTCAGATGAGTATCAAAATATAAACAAAGAGTCCAATGAGTGGTTTAGCTTTATTTCATTTTTTTTATGTACAAAATGTTAAATTGTTCCCGGAAATTTCAAAATGCTCCTGTAGTTGTTTCTCTAGGGTTGAGAACGTTGGATTAGGTGTCTGGTAGTGATGCTTCAGTTCAGTCTCTTAGTGTTGTACTAGTATTTGCTCTCATATTCCAAATTGCAGTTCTATTTGATTTAAAGTTAACAACTATGACATAAAAGATTAGGTTACGTTTTCCATATAATTTCACAATTATTTTACAATATATTTATGGAAATATTGACAGTCAGCTGTGATAAATTTTAGCTTTTTTTATTTTGTAAAAATTAAATGCATTAAAATCGTCCTAAGAATATTCTATTGTCTAAAAAGATTTTTGATGGCTATAGTAACAGGAAGAGAAGATTATCCATAAAAAGTGCCCTGGGGGTTGCCTAGCATGTGTGTCTAGTCTATCGAAGTTTTAGAGAATAGGGAAATATTCCCTATTACAGCACAATCTGACTGATAAACATAATAAGTTGTTAGTACGCTTCATTTCTTTTCTATGGTATGAAATTTGAAAGCTATAAAACCGGAATATTAGAATCTTAGAGCAGGAATTAAAATGGAGGGAGCAAGCCCAATCATTGGCTTAGCAAAAGCTGATCCAAAGGCCCCAAGTCACTTGACTCAACCAAGACAAATAGTTCCCACGTTTTGCGTGAAACAGGCGAAAGAAACTTTATTTCTTCCAATGCTTTTTTTTAAAAACCATCACATGACTTGGGGTCTTGGTTTCATGATTGAAAATCTTCATTCCCTCCATTTTATCTCTTCTCAAAGATTGAAACATTCAAGTTCTCAAATGCACTATAATTCGTTCTCAATAAATAAAGTGTCTGGACTTGTGCTTTGTATTTTTGTAGCATATAGTTTTGCATTCTGAAGTTACTGCATTGTGATAAATAAGTTTTTTTTTTTTTTTTTAATTCCTCATGTAGATACCTACAACTGATATGAGTGTGTTTGTTGACTGGGCTGCATTGGATTCTTTCCCTGCTAACGTAAGTTGTGGAAATCTGAAGTTTTTGATTTTTATGGATAGAAATTTTTTACTCTCTAACTTAAGAGGCCGTTTCTGTTTTAATTATGCAATCAAACATTGCACATTGTACATTCTGTACTCCTATCAGTTATATAATCCTAAAAATAAGACATATGGATTCTTTAATTTTTACTGTTAACATTATTTTGTTAAGAGTCAAGAAAAGCAAAGCTGTTCTACAGTTTTTAAATTGAAAGTTAATTCTTTACTGTTGAATATGTGATTTTCAAATACAGTTAGGCAAGTTGTACATCTATATACATAAATGGCTACTTCTGTCAGAAGCATAACTATGGGGTCTAGGAACCCTGGCGAACTAAAGAAATTGTGCCCCCACCCCCCAGGACTGGCCACATGGGAAGTCACTAGATAATTTTTTTAGAACATTTTAATTGATTCTATAAGTAGGAGCCAACATTGTAATTTTTAAATAATTTGTTCAAGTTTAATATTTAAAAAAATATACTTAAATCAGTGCGCTTTCATTGTTTACATTTCTGTCGTGTGACATCACAAATGATGAAATGCCATTCAGTGTTGCCATTCACGGAGAAAAATAGTTAATTCGCATCTTTACTCACGTGTTATTGGCAATGATATCGTTGATAGCAAGCGTAGAGCGCAATATTTAATTCGCTTCTTGATTATCATAATGCGGAAACATGGTAGAAAGATGTGCCAAATTGTATCATTTGTGACATCATAAAGACCATGCCTTGTTTTCAAAATCAGACATTTTAAAAAATTAATTAAAAAGTAACTGTTGTAAAAATGAAAGTATTTTCTGGGTCCATGCAGGTGTGCCCGAAGAGCTGATGGCACCCGAAGGGGGGGGGGGAGTTTCCTGGCGCCCCCCCATACACACAGAAAAAATCAAGTTAGTTATAACACCAGTGCATAATACATGATTTTTTTACATATTGATAAACAGAACAATCTAGGGCTATGCATCGTACAAATTAAAACACAAGCAATGAATCTGTTTTTAATAGTGAAACATTAATGCCCAAAAACTTTTCGAAAAATGGAAATGTTAAAAATCCAAATATTTATCTAGTAAAATGTTATCCCACTAGATAAAAAACAATTTAACTATGAACACGAATAAATAATTTGCTGATTATTAATAGAAAATGTATTTATTTTTAATGTATTGTATTTTATGCACATCAAAAATAAATTTCGATCTGGACTAATCCAATGACTCTTTTCAAGAGTTTTTTTGGTTTTACTTGTACCAACTTAATATCAGCTTTCTTAATCTTATGTTATAAACAAAGATATTATTCTTTTGCATCAAATATTTGTAAGTTTTAGGGAGAAGGCCACAAATACTCAACAACACCGAAAATCGCTCAGAATTGCATTTTTGGAGCTCTAATTTCGAAAACTCACTGCTCTAATATTACATAATATGGCCTTACAAATTGCTTTTAAGACTTGAGTTTAAGAAAATATTCGTGTAAGGGTCCATGGGCGCCCATATGCAAAATTGCTAGGGGGGGGGACTCAAATATTTCCCCCATGGTTTAGCTGGATAGTTTCCCCGTGGAAACTGATTTCAGGACAAATTAGTCATTAAAATTTAACATTTTTAATAACTTATTCATTAATGACTGGCGAAGAAATGTTTTTAAATTTTTGCAAAGAAAAAAGTACTAAAAGCATGGAAGTTCTAATTTCAAAGGGGGGGGGGGCCCTATATTGCCCTATATGTCCTTGCCCCCCCCCCTGTATGGGCACCCTTGTAAGGGTCCCCATGCCGCTTTCTTTAATATCACAAGCAATGTATTTTTCAATTGACACTCACAGAAAACTTAAGTGGGATAGCGCCTGAAAGTAAAACACTACTGAAATTTTTTGAACCATAGTTTTGAACAATTTTAATAGGAAATGCTCCAGATCCTCCTGTCCATAAAATCTTCAAAGTTTGTCATAAGTTGTGTTTTTGACACTTCAATTTTGAAAACTTGCGGGACCTGATTTAAATCTATTTGAGAAAACAATCGATCGGAAACTGTCTCTGAGCTCCCTCTCGTACGTACCCTAACGTCAATAAACACGGCCTATAATCGTGTTTTAAATCTAAAATTGAGTTTTTAAAACTAAAAGTTTCAAAATTTTGACCGGACACCTCTTGGCCGTTTTTCCTATCCGATCAATTTTTTTTTTCAATGTGCCCCCTTAAAAAAATTTCTGGTTACGTCACTGCATGCAGGGGCAGAACTCAAGCAAATTTGGTGAGAACTAGACAAATGAGAAGTGCCTTTTGTTTGATTCTAAACAGTTATATTCTCAGAAATTGTATCTGCTTCAATGATACAAAGGAAACGAATGTTTTGGAGACTGAGAGACAGGAATATTTTTGTGCCATAAGGACAAAATACAGAATCATTACAATGATTCTCTATTTTGTGTGTCTATGATGATACCTGAATTGAGGGGTCGCCGCAAGGCGCCCCTAATTTTATACAATAATTTCGTGTGAATGTCGTCGTGTTTCGTCAAAACGAGGGGCGCCTTGCGGCGCCCCCTTATTTTGTGGCGCCTGGAGCGATTGCCCCGCTCGCCCCCCCCCCTTTGGGACGGCCCTGGTTCCATGTTATTTTTTTTACTCATTCTATCAATTTCAGTGACTAAAAGTAATACTTTTGACTACAGGAAGCAACCCCATTGTTTTCAATGATACCCAGTGTTCCTTCTCAGTAGCTTATGTGTATACAAGTATATATTTTATACCCTCTCTAGCTCTTTTTTTTGCGAGTTTTTTAAAAACTTTTTACAGCTTTTTTCAAATTCCATAATCAAGAAATAAATAAAACTCTCAATTTTTTTTTTAATCAGTCGAAATGCCACCCTCTGGCTGCAGGGCCGGATTTGGAAGTGTGGAGGCCCCGGGGCAACGAAGAAGTGGAGGTTCCAAATCAGGGATCGAAAAGATCATCATATTTTCGAAATTATCCGATACTTTGATATATATCCGATATTTTCAACCCGTGAAAGTTGATATTTTTGTAAAAATTTTATTGTGGGGGCCCCTTTGTTGTGGAGGCCCCGGGGCAGTAGCCCCACCTGCTCTCCCCTAAATCCATGTGAGCATTAAGTGTAGTGAAATTAGACTGACTACACCGCTAGTAGAAGTGAACCTGCAAAACATGTCCACAGCCTGAAGTTGAAGAAAATGAAAAACACGTGGAGCATTTTTCCTCAAGCAAAATCTGTATTTATTATCTTCAAAAGATTTCTAAAGTTGTCAAACAACATCTTCATTGATATTTAAAAAAACATTTTTAAAAATAAACTAATATTAGCCGCGATGATACAACGAAACATTCAGTTTACGAACATGCTGATTCCAAGGAATATAAGACATTACCGTAACACATAAAATAGGCCTAAAGGCGTTTTATAACTTTAAAATTGGCATCACGTTGTATTACGACCTGCCAGGAGTAAAGAGCACTGACAGACATCACGAAATTACGGAAAATTACTGCATTCAACTCATGATGGCTATGAGAGGTGAGAGAGAGAGAGAAAAAGATCGCTCAAAGTATTTAAAGTCTTCACATGGCTTTCAAATTAAGAATATGCAAAACACAAGATGTGTTGCCAATGCAAGAAAGTTAAAGATATGTCGCCAATCAAAATAACTCAATCTAACAAAAAACTCGCGGTTATAAGATACAATGAACTGGTGACTCGGTTCACCCAAAAGTTCATTCATTTGACTGAGTTATCGCGACCGATCGCACAAATGACGTCACAACGTGATGCAATGTTTACATCGAAAAAGGATTGATTCTGCATGATGCAAAAACGTATTTTTAATGATTTTTTTTTTTTTTTTCAAATTAAGTGATTCTTTTACTTTTTGTGAAAGTTTAAATTAAAAATCTAACAAGCGGCCCCATTTTTGCAACATGCACAACAATCAGAAAAATTCACAATAAATTCAAATTGACAAAGTCACCATTGAATTTCACAAAAAAAAATTTACACACCCAAAAAGTTCAAATTTAGTTCATATATTTTCCCCCAAAAATAATGTCACAAAAATGTCCAAGTTGATATTTGGTATAAGCAGTGGCGGCGTGAGAGCAAAAGTAGACGTCGGCCACGCAGTTTTGCGAGGCCCTTTTAATCATAAAATATTCTCAGACAAATAATTGAATTCATGGAATTAATTTTTGTACTAACTACTGGCACTTAGAGTTCCTAATTCACTTAATTGCTAGGACGAAAACATTTTGTGATTAGTAGTGCAGTCTAAAAGAAGTTTTTTTGGTGGCGGGGGGAGGAGGCGGCACATTGACGGGGGAAAAAAATTACCTGATAAAAAGGGGGTTCTGGGGGTTCTCCCCCGGAAAAATTTTGAAATTTATAGTTTAAAAACGCCATTTTAGGCTTTCTTTACTGACGTTAAGGGAAAAAAGGTACAGGGTGTCTCGGTGGAAATTTCTAGAAAATGAAGCATTAAAAACACAATTATAAGCCATATTTATTGACCTTAGGGTCAAAGACTGTCCTAGATCGATTCTTTAAAAAAAAAAAAAAAAGATCAAAACCAATCATTTGCAAATTCTCTAAATTGAAGTTTCAAAAACGGAATTTTAGACAAACTTCGAAGATTTTACGGGAAGGAAAGGAGCTCTTCCCTCGAAAATTTTTGAAAATTATGGTACTAAAAACTTTAGCAATATTTTACATTCAGGAGCCATTCCTCTTAAACTTTTTGTTCATGTAGTTTAGAAAGCCTAATTGCTTATGATATAAAAGAAAGACGGTATGGGGACCCTTGCCCGAATATTTTCCGAAATTCAAGCCTCAAAAATGCGATTGTAAGGCCATTTTTTGTAATATTAGGCTCGGTAATTTTTGAAATTCAAACTAAAAAAACGCAATTTTAAGCGATTTTCGATGTTGTTGAGTATTTAGTGGCTTTAGGCTGGAAATATCGCGAAATTAAGATCTGGAATTTCAGTAACTGCTCCATAATGCTTTCGATGTGTGCGTTTGTATGTGTGTGGAGGGGGGGGGGGAGTTCAGAGGAGCAGCATTTTGAATATTTTCTTACTTTTAGATGAACTTAGGAAACAAAAGAAAAAAGAAAGGAACTGAAAAGAAGAGCAAAAAGAAGGGGATGGGGAGGAGTAGAGTTAACTGATCAATAAGCTGCTGCCATTGAATATTTTTAACTCAGACCCCGACAGAATTGGGCCAAATATTTGCTAAGTCTGGGCTCTGTGCACTCTCCCCCTGCACACACTATTTTGATTACTTTTGCGTCTGTTGTATTTAATAAGAGCTTCAATCAAAAACATGGAAATATCTTAAAACTTCTGAGAATTTTGCGAGGCCCTATCTGCGCGAGGCCGTCGGTAGCTGCCGAAGTCGCCGACGCCTAGCGCCGCCACTGGGTATAAGGTTTTGTCAAAGCATCAGCTAAATTTAATTTAGAACTCACATACATTAATTTAAGCAATTTTTCATTCACCAAATTTCTCAAAAAATGATACTTGATATCAATATGTTTACTTCTTTGATTTTGTATAGGACTTTTGGAAAAATCTATTGCAGCAATGTTGTCACAAAATATTTCACAATTTTTCAAAACCAAATTCAAATTTTCATTTTTTAAAATTCTCATGATCCAGACAAATTCTTTAGCAGCCTCTGTTAAAGTGACATATTCGGCTTCCATGGTGGAAAGAGCAATACATTTATGCTTAAATGTTTTCCACATGATAGGTGTATTATCTAGCAAGATGATGTAACCTCCCATTGAAACCCTATCATCTCTACCAGCTGCCCAATTTGAATCAGAATAACATTTAATATTTAAATTTGAAATATTTGATAATTTCAACTTAAGATTTTTCGTATTCAAAACATAACCAAGAAGACGAAGTAAACCATGCCAATGTTTTTCACCATAATTAGATTGAAATTGGGAAAATATATTCAAAGCATATGTTATGTCGGGGCGAGTTCTACTAGCCAAAAAGGATAAACAACCAATTAAATTTTGATACGTTAAGAATTACATTTATCTATTTCTAACTTACTAGTAGGCGAGTCTATTTTTGAATAAACCACCCCAACCGAAATAGGAACATTACTAATTGGAATATTATAACTAGAATACAACTCGACAATTTTATTAATATATGTTGTCTGATGAATATACCAATTACCCAATGACTGGGCTAAAAACTTCTTCAAAAGATTCTCCAGCTTCCTGAAGATAACCTTGTTCACATAATCGAGCACGGTATTTCACAATATTCCCTTGCTGATCTTCTTTTACAGTATATACTCACCGATTTCCCAAAATTTTACTATGTTCAGGTGGATCCACTAACTCCCATACACCACGATTATATATGGTTTGTATTTCCTGATCCATCGGGTTTACCCAATGTTTAGATTCCCTAGAATTAATGGCTTCTTTAAAATTTAATGGAAGTTTAATTTCAGCAAGATTTCCCTCTAAAATTTCTATTACCTTTCCCTCTTTAAAATTTTTGCCCGAAAAGTCAAAATATGATTCACCAAATTCAATTTTGTTATCATTACAATATTTAATTACTTCATTTAAAGAACGTAAGCGAATATTTAAACCTTCAATCCTATAGTAAATATCAGTTCTATCACCTGATGGTCTAGGAACAGCTTGACGCAACCAATTAATTTCAGAACAAGGTTTTAATTCTTCACTAGGACTATCACTGGAAAGCTCATCCACTCCCTGATTTGAAGTTACAGGATATTCATCATCAAAATTGTCAGGTAAGTATTTGATAACCCTTGGACTACTTGATCCAGAACCTAGTACAACATCTGCCCCTTTAGTTCCCTCATCAAAACTGACATTACATGTTTCTATGATTCTTTGTTCGTCTTCCAACCAGACACGATAACCTCTAGTATTTTGAGCGTAACCTAACAAAATTCCTGGTTTAGATTTATCGTCCAATTTCTTTCTTTTCTGGTTTGGAACATTTACAAAAGTTAAACAGCCAAAAGTTCTGAGATGTTTCACGTTAGGCTTTTTATTGAAAAACAGTTCAAACGGGGTATGATTGCTCCCATGACAAGACCTATTCCAAACATAAGAAAAACAAAATGCAGCTTCCCCCCAGAATTTCGAAGGTAAATTACTCTCTTTTAAAAGTGCTCTAACTCCCCCCATTAATGTCTGGTTATATCGTTCAATTATGCCATTCATCATAGGTGTGTAGGGATTAGTTTTCTCATGCCTAATGCCACGGTTATTCAAGAAAATTCCAAAATTTTGATTGCAAAATTCTTTCCCCCCATCTGTACGAATTGATTTAATTTTCCTCCCTAAAAGCCTTTCATTACGATTTAAAAATCTTACAAAAAATATTGAAAACATCCGACTTCAATTTCATAGGGTATACAGCAACGCATTTTGAAAAATCGTCCATAATGGATAAATAATATTTCTCTCCCCTCAAAGTTAAATTTGGGACTTCACCTACATCCATGTGTATAAGCTCTAAAGGTTTAGAAGATCTCACGGCCCCAATCGATTTAAAAGAAATACTTCTAGCTTTAGTATATTTACAAATTTCACAATAGTTAACATTTTTATTCAATTCAGGAAGACATCTAACACTATTGTTTTTGCTAGTTCTAGAAATATATTCATAATTAATGTGACAATATCTCTTGTGCCATAAATCTTCAGGTGAAATTTTACCAATTTTTTCAGAAATGTTACAAACAGGCTCAGAATTATCACAATGTTCACTATTTTTCAAATACAAATATCTATTAGGCTTAAAGAAATATAAATTTTTGTCATTTCTATGCTTTGCATAAAACAATTGATTCAATTTTTATCATAAACTTTAAGAATGGTATTATGACCAACAAATTTGTTACCTTCCTGTTCCAATTTAGATAATGACAATAAATTACGACGGATTTCAGGATTGTACAGAACATCTTTCAAGATAATTTTCCTATGTCTACCATTAATTTTGACCAACAATTGAACTGTACCAACCCCTAAAATATTGCTTTGTTTACCGTCGACAGCCATAGACATTTTTAAGTTATTGACCGGCCTAAAATCAGAGAAAAGATTTTTATTTTTAGTGACATGTGACGTAGCTCCAGAATTGGCAATCCACGTTATATCTGAATCAGACGAAGTAATATTCAAAGCTTCTGACTCATTAATTTCACTCACATTATGTTGAGAATTAGAAGACCCTTGAGATAAACTTTTAGAATTTAACTTTGCCTTAAATTTAAAACAATCAACCTTTTTATGCCCAAAAATCCCACAAAAATTACATTTCCCTTTAAATCTATTTTTACTAAAATTTGACACAGGTTTACAACTACTTTTACAAGGATGGATCTTACCGGCAGGTAGCAAATTGGGAACGGTCACATACACAGCAGGTGTCTGTAGTGGAATGTTCATTTCAGAAATCCTATTTGCTTCGAGCAGCAGTTCTTGTTCTATTTTTAATGGAGTAAAGTCCACGTCAGACCATCGGTAGATTTGCTGTACTATGGATGCGAATTCAGGGGGTAAGCTCCGGATATACTGGAAACCTATGTAAAGGTCGGACATCGCATGGCCAACTTCTTTTAATTGTGACACAGCTGCTTTCACTCGGCAGATGAAGAGACCAACGGTTTCGCCTTCTTGAAACTTGACTTAAAAAAATTTATCCAACAGGGATATCAATCTGGCACGGGTGTCAGGTTCAAAATACTTGCACAAGATTTCCCAAGCTATCTTTCCTTCAGTAGTGCATTCGATGAGAGGCTTGAATTCTTCTGACAGGAACTGATAAATTGTAGTATAAGCTCGAGTTCTTCTAAGATTTATTTCCGCTTTATCTCGGAACGTCAATTTTTCTTCTTCAAGTTTCTTTTCTTTTTCATCAGCTTCGATGAATTCCCAGCTGCCCGAATGACGCAGGACAACTTGTATGTTTCTCTTCCAAGTATTCCAATTATTGGCATTTAGTAAAGGTATTGTAGGGACTTCCATACTTTCAAAAATTCACGATGTTCAAAAATTCTTCAGAGCATAAAAAATTTAAATTCTCCAAGTTCTTCAGGTTATGGCCAGGAATTGCAAAGTCCAGGTGACCTGGGCCCATAACCACTTGTGAGCATTAAGTGTAGTGAAATTAAACTACACCGCTAGTAGAAGTGAACCTGCAAAACATGTTCACAGCCTGAAGTTGAAGAAAATGAAAAACACGTGGAGCATTTTTCCTCAAGCAAAATCTATTTATTATCTTCAAAAGATTTCTAAAGTTGTCGAACAATATCTTCATTGATATTTAAAAAAACATTTTTAAAAATAAACAAATATTAGCCACTATGATACGAAACATTCAGTTTAAGAACATGCTGATTCCAAGGAATATAAGGCATTACCGTAACACACAAAATAGGCCTAAAGGCGTTTTATAACTTTAAAATTGACATCATGTTGTATTACGACCTGCCAGGAGTAAAGAGCACTGGCAGACATCACGAAATTATGGCAAATTACTGCATTCAACTCATGACGGCTATGAGAGGTGAGAGAGAGAGAAAAAGATCGCTCAAAGTATTTAAAGTTTCTCACATGGCTTTCAAATTAAGAATATGCAAAACACAAGATGTGTTGCCAATGCAAGAAAGTTAAAGATATGTTGCCAATCAAAAAGTAACTCAATCTAAAAAAAAACTCGCGATTATAAGATACAATGAACTGGTGACTCGGTTCACCCAAAAGTTCATTCATTTGACTGAGTTATCGCGACCGATCGCACAAATGACGTCACAACGTGATGCAATGTTTACATCGAAAAAGGATTGATTCTGCATGATGCAAAAACGTATTTTTAATGATTTTTTTTTTTCAAATTAAGTGATTCTTTCACTTTTTGTGAAAGTTTAAATTAAAAATCTAACAATCCGGCCCTGTCTGGCTGCTGCGCCCCTAGCGAGAGTCACTCCTGACAACCCCTAATTATGCTCTACTGACTTCTGTTTGTGTGTCTGTCCGGGGTAAGCTTCAAAACTACTGGATGGATTTTAACCAATTTTTCACCGTAGATAGCTACATTATCAAAAAGCAACTTAGGCTATAATTTATTCCTAAAAAATTTAGTTTAAAAAAGTTATGATGGAAAACAGTAAATTGCATGTAATTTTCTCATTAAATGATTAAATATAAAACCCATTGTTACAAACATTCGTTGCCTAATAACAGCAATATTAAAAGTAATCATAATGAAAATTTCGAATCATGGTTTCTCTGGAGCAAGCTTGAAATTTATTGCTTTCTCAGGATTTTTGTCCTCATCTATGTCAGTAATCGATAACGGTGCTAATTAAAAAGTCAATTGATTTCGGCAACTATTTGAAAATAGAAAGTGTTTGTCTAAAATTACTCAGGCCAGCAAAATTCGGATCATGAAAAAGTAATTGTACGGTAATGGTTCACTTTTATTCTTTTAGGTGCGCCGATTTCAAATATGACATCCATTCAGGGGCGCCGACTTGTAAAAATTATTGGGGGGGCCGGACGTCATCGGGAGTTTAGGGAGTTATATAATCCCTCGGAGAATCCCCCACCACAAATAAAGGTCAGATTTTTGTGCCTTGAAAATGCCATATTTTCTGGTGTGTATAATTTTAACAAACGAACAGTATGTGACACGGTGTTTTCGAAGCAAAAGAATCTAAAAATTGGTTTACAATTTTTCTGGTTCAACTTTTAAATCATATCACTTGTCTTAGTTAGATTTTTTTTGTTCTATTTTATGGGGAGTCGTGCAGTGCCGTAGCTAGGCATTGATATTATAAGGTAAGAAGGACAATTTACTTGAATGGAGGGCACTCCATTCCCTTTACGCCCTTGCCAGAGACGCCGACTTTTCAAAAAATGGGGGGGGGGGGGTAAACCAGGGGAAATGTTCTAAATTTGAGATGAAAAATAGTGAGTTTTAAAGTCTTTTTAAGCATTTTAAAGTCATATAATCACATTAGAACCCCGAAAACTCGACAAGCCTGACACATATTTTTTGGCTTTGAAAAGGGAAAAAATAAATACAAACACGCACAGTATTTTCGTAAAAAGGTAATTTAATTTACGCATGTTTTTTTTAAGACCAGTTGTTTTTTCATTAGTTATACCGGCTAACAAAGTTCAAGTGTAAACGCAGTCTCTCAATGTCTAGCTTATTTTTGAAAGGTGATTTTTCAAAATTTGTTTCATCTCTGTTTAATAAAAGCACGCACTCTTGTTCAACTGCAATGATCAGTGTGAGTCCAGTTGATGTAAACCGCCCAATAATGCAAGATTGCACTATTTCACAAATCTCAATATAAAGTGCCTTGTAATACTCCTTTGGGATTTTGAAAGCGTGCGGTGAGCTGGCTTCGTTGTTTTCATATTTCTTTGGTGTACTTCGATTCTGAGGAAGCGAAGGATCATCATTTTATTGTGAAGGTTTTTCTTTTAAACACGATTCTCAAAAGCATTCAAAACTATCACGCCTCCAATTTAATATACAAATCAAACCCTCATACATTTTTTCCGGATCAGCAACACTTAGATGAGCTCGCCGCAGCGCTGCCCACCGGCAACAGATTTGACCCGTATGTTCGCGCACTGGGACAAATTCTAAGTGTGCTTGCAGCACTATAACACCATCATTATTCACACTACTTGTTTTCAGTTAACCTGCTTACTACCGTAATAATTATTTGCTTTAGCTCAATATTGAATGTATTTTACAAGGTAAACTATCTTTAAACAAGGAAAATAAAAGAAATTTATGAGTTTAGAAAACATAATATAACTTAATACTTCTCTTGATTTATTGGGGGGGCTCTGCCCCCTCAAAAATATTTTTGAGGGGGCTCGGGCCCCCTCAGGCCCCATGCAGTCGGCGCCACTGCATCCATTTTTCCCAATCACGTAAGACATTTTCACCAATTTAGCTTTAGCATATAGGCAGAAAATCCTTTTTTTTTCCTATTCTTGGAGAAAGTCTTTTCGAAATATCTGTAAGTTTATTACTTACAAATAAGTTAATGCATCAAACATACAGTTGGAAATCAGTTACTAAATATATACATTAATTTCATAGAAATAAGAACATAGTTATAATTAATCATAACGATTCAGTTATAACATAAGGCAAACTTTTCAGCTGGCTTTGTTTTTGCAGCCAAAGACTACGTAATAATGTTTCTCGGCTTTCATTTTACTATGTAACCCAAATATCGCAATTAAAAGAATCTTTAAAACTTTTAGTAAAATGTCAAATAATCCGCTAACTAAATTAAGCAAATCTATAAACACCACAAAAACTTCCATCAGTTTGTCTTTCTGCGAAATTTCAAACACTGGCCAAGTTTTACTACTTATTTCGGAACAAAATATTAAGCATCATTTTATGGTCACGAAAAATATCTCAGTATTTGGCAGCAATATCTCTTTGACGAAAATTAATAACAGACAGTTTTACAAAGTAGGGAGGGGGAGCAATATCCAAGATATACCTAAACGATTACCCAAAATTTGTTAACATTTTAAATCGCACCAAGAACCCACAATTAAACTTTTCCAAAATAACTGAAGCAAGTATAGTGGGATTATGGGCAGCTACATTTTTTTAAATCATTTGTATTTCAATAGCCATATGGAAAAAGTCTTAGACTATGTCTGAAAAAAAAAAGAAAGAAAGGAATATTAACTGAAATCTTTTTAAACAAGTGAAATTTCATATTTTGGAAATTTATCAAATTTTGATATGCTTAAATGTTGTGCTTTGGTTTCTAACTGAATACTCTTTTTTTTAATACTTATTGCTATTTTACTTTTATATGTAAGGAAGAAGCTCGATTTTTAATTACTTCAACCCGGTGTGTTTTGAGTTCTTTCGTTTAAAACAGAAAGCGAATGAAAGTAGCGATTGTTTCTCACAATTATTACTGACCCAGGGGATGCCGGGTATTTTTGCTAGTTTTTTTACATATTTTAAGTTGAATACAACCATTTTTTGCCCAAAATGGTGAACTCAATAGCAATTGAATCTATCAGCGCTATTAACTGGTACCTCTTTTTTTCTAAAATTCTCTTTTTTCCATTAAAATTCCAGTTTTATTTTGAATATCCCCAATAACCTCTTTAAGCTATGTATCTATATATATATATATAAAAAATATATATATATATATATATATATATATAATTTTTTTTTCTAAAGTGAAAATGAATTGGTTGAGTTGTTCACATCCCAACCCAGATAAATTTTGAACCAAATGGAGGCACGACTGTAGTTTTCAAAATTATTGGTGGATGGTTTCGTTCATTTAGCATAGTTTCTTATTCCAGGGGAGAATAATTTTAATGGAAAAAATTCTGCTGATTAATCAATGAAAATTGATTGATTATAAATAACCAGCAAAGTAGATAATTACTGTTAATTGCTACCAGGGTTGTCCCAAAGGGGAGGGGGCAAGCAGGGCAATCGCCCCGGGCGCCACGAAATGAGAGGGTGCCGCAAGGTGCCCCTCGTTTCGACAGAACATGACAATGATTCTCTATTTTGTCCTATGGCACGAAAATATTCCTGTCTCTCTGTCTCCAAAACATTTGTTTCCTTTGTATCATTGAAACAGATACAATTTCTGAGAATATAACTGTTTAGAATCAAACAAAAGGCACTTCTCATTTGTCTAGTTCTCACCAAATTTGCTTGAGTTCTGCCCCTGCATGCAGTGACGTAACCAGAAATTTTTTTAAGGGGGCACATTGAAAAAAAAAATTGATCGGATAGGAAAAAAGGCCAAGAGGTGTCCGGTCAAAATTTTGAAACTTTTAGTTTTAAAAACTCAATTTTAGCCATAAAATGCGATTATAGGCCGTGTTTATTAATGTTAGGGTAAGAGAGGGAGCTCAGAGACCGTTTCCGATCGATTATTTTTTTTTAAATAGATTGAAATCAATTCCTGCAAGTTTTAGAAATTGAAGTTTCAAAAATGCAACTTTTGACAAACTTTGAAGGTTTTATGAATAGGAGGATCTGGAGCATTTCCCATTAAAGTTGTTCAAAACTATGGTTCAAAAAATTTCAGTAGTGTTTTACTTTCAGTGGCTATCCACTTAAATTTTTTGTGAGTCGTTTGAAAAACGCATTGCTTGTGATATTAAAGAAAGGCGGCATGGGGACCCTTACACGAATATTTTTTTAAACTCAAGTTTTAAAAACAATTTGTAAGGCCATATTATGTAATATTAGAGCAGTGATTTTTCAAAATTACAGCTCCAAAAATGCAATTCTGAGCGATTTTCGGTGTTGTTGAGTATTTGTGGCCTTCTCCCTAAAACTTACAAATATTTGATGCAAAAGAATAATATCTTTGTTTATAACATATAAGAAAGCTGATATTAAATTGGTACAACTAAAACCAAAAAACTCTTGAAAAGAATCATTGGATGAGTCCAGATCGAAATTTATTTTTGATGAAATTTACTTCGATAAATACATTTTCTATTTATGATCAGCAAATTATTTATTCGTGTTCTTAGTTTGAACAATATGAATAACCAATTCAGTTTTAATTGTTTGTTTTTTATTTAGTGTGATAACATTTTACTAGATAAATATTTGGATTTTTAACATTTCCATTTTTCGAAAAGTTTTTGGGGCATTAATGTTTCACTATTAAAAACAGATTTATTGCTTGCATTTTAATTTGTATGTTTCATAGCCCTTTGATTGTTCTGTTTATCAATATGTATAAAAAAAAATAAAGCATGTATTATGCACTGGTGTTATAACTAACTTGATTTTTCTGTGTGTATAGGGGGGGGGGCGCTGTCAGCTCTTCGGGTGGCCCTGATTGCTACTTAATCCGTGCATCCATGATTTTACCCTTTATAAGTTAAGATTATGATCCCTTTTTGGTCTTTTTTTTTAGAATTTAGTCCCTTTTCTTCAGTCACTTTCTTTAGTAAACTAAAACGTCTGTTGAGAACCTTGGTACATTGAACACATACAGTTACTGGTATTCTGTGTTGATTTCATTAAAAATAGCACAAATTTAACATTTTAAAGTAAACTAAGTAAAGAGCATGTTTCTTATTATTTTGCATTGAACCTTGCTGAACGTGAAATCAATACTGCAGTTGATACTCTATTTTTACTTGGACAGTGAAAAATATTTATGTGGTCAATATTTCATAAAATTGAGTATCATTGCTTTAGTAGAAGAGTTTTATGGCGTGATGAGCTATTCGTAAAGTCATGAATGTTCATAAATTAGAGTTTTGTAAAATTGAGAGTCATCTGTATGAGGTGTAAGTGAGGAAATGAGTAGCTAAAGAATGAAACGCAAATTTATTTCCCTATTAACCTTCAGTAGTCGCGTATTGGTCTATTTCCAGGGTTGCCAACCTTGAAGAAACAATTTTAGGAGCTTCTGTGGTGATTTTGAGGAGCAATTTAAAATTTTGCGTACAGGTTGGGTATTTTGTATAAAAATCAATGAAAATAACTAAAACCACATATAGAAAATGTTTTATTGCTTTTATGAATCATTTTAAACGCAAGTATTTTTAAATTAATAAAACTGCTTTAACCACTATTTCAATCTTTAAGTATAAGCATCTATAATTTCCCATATTTACTGTTTGTTATGATAAAATAACAAAATTTAAGCTTAAACTTTCAACCGGGAAATATGGAGCAAAAGAACTTTTTTGCGGAGCCGCAGAGTTTTGCTATTTTTGCGGAGCAACTCCGAAAAATGCGGAGCAGTTGGCAACCCTGTATTTCCCTCCCTTTGTCATATGTTTTGTTCTATCCCCCTCCCCTTGTATTCATAATGGGGCCCATCTATATAGCTGACCTAGAGTAGCTCCTCAACTCTCATACAGAATTTTGTGAATTTCTTTCAATATTTTTAGATTGCATAGCTTTCAGAAATGTTGTAGGTCATTTAGACCAATAGCCGGACAACCTAGTCAAGTCTCCGACAGTTACTTTCTTTGAGCCTACGCTGTAAATATTTTTCTTCCTGCATACTTTTGCATAGCAAATGATGTCTGTTCTATTAACTGAAGCAAACACTAAAACAAATCGCTCAAGTTTCCTTTTCGTCTCACGGATTGCTAGGGCAAGGAAACGTCAGAAATGCAAGCACTAGCGTAATTTAGAGACACGACTACACCTGTGTTAAGTGAAACTTATATAAACATTCATTTTCTACAGGTCATGGATTGTCATTAGTTTCTTCAAACTTTTAAGAACTATTGATGTGTATTTTTAAAAAAATTCTGAACGACATTTAAATATCGCTATTTTTCAGAATGTAAACATAAAAGAACAGATACAGAAAAATGAACAACTTACTCTCACGCCTTGTGGAACTTCCCCTAAAAACAACGTATCTGCAACTAATGCTGCTAGTGGCTCTTCAACACTAAAAAAATCTCCTGTTCCCAAGAAAGATGGTCCTGTTGAATGCATCGACTTAACAGATGAAGTGGAGGCTCCCAATAAAGCTATCAACAAAGCTCCAAGTATGTTGATTCTTTTATTTAATCCATATCATAAGTATTTAATCTATGAATATTTTTATCTAATCCACTAGCTGCATTGCCCACCAATGCATGGTCTAGCTCAAAAAAAAAAAAAAGCTGCGCATGTTCAACAATCTGGTTTAAAAAAAAAAAAAATTCACGTCAATATGTTGAAAAGAGTAGTTTTACCCCTCAAACTTTAAATTTCGATTTGTTTTGGTTTTCTTTAAATCCCATAGCTTTGGTCATTTTTTTAATATATGTTCGTTTTGAATGTATAAAAAAAGTTTTCCCATCATTTTTCAAAAATGACTGATTACAAAACAGACTATTTTGTCAAGAGTGATAACCTTCACTCTTTTTTTTTTTTTTAATTTTTTTGTGCTTGTTATTTACTAACTTGTCTTCACAAAAATATTGTCAGCCATGATTCAGAAATTCAACGTTTTTGAATTTTAATTCCGTTACCAGAAACCACAGATGGTACTTTAAAAATGAAGATGAGCCTTATTTTAGAATGTGAAATCTACTTAAAATGAATTAGGGAATGTTCTAATTATCCCTCAAACTTTGGATAGAGTTCACATTGTGCTGCTTTTTAAGGACTTTAACATGTTGCAAAAATTGAACAATTATGGTTTTCTGTCAGTAAGGTACTTGCAAATTTATTATTTCTTTTAAAATTGGAAATGAAAGTACTTTGTGTGCGAAAGGTACCCTATGTTCTATTCTGCACCCCTGACAAAATTTATACAAAGTTTCATGATGATTGGTTGAGTAGTTAATTCATAAAAACATTACAAACAAATAAACAGACTTGCCTTTACATTTATAATATTAGTAAGGATAGCAATTATTCATTTAGGCCCAGTTGCATCATCAAGAATTGAAGTGAGCCAATCATACTACCATTTATTTTCACAAAATTATTTTTGAAAAAGGGTTTTTTCGTGGTTTTAGAAACTAGAATAAGCTTGACAGTTATTTAAGTTTTGCAAAAGCAAAGTTGTATTTTAATTTTAAAAATCTGCGTATCCACAAAAACGTATGCTTAACCCTAGAACCGCGGGGATTTTTGTATACAGGAGACCCTTGTTTTACGCGGGGGTTACGTTCTACGGAAATGCTGCATTAATTGAAACCGCATAAATTGAGACAATAATAGTGTTTAAATAAGAGTTTGGTTCCATACATATAATAACAAAATACTTCATTCTAGTGATGACTAATTGTATAATAAGTTTAATGTGTACTTATATCGACTTTTATGCACAACATGTATAAAGGAAACATAAATTAATTTCGTGTTATGTTTAGTCTTTTTTCAGTCACGAAGAATTTTTCTCTGTAGTTCTTTGCAGAGCATTAAGGCATCCATGATCACTTGCATCATTTCCATGATAGAAACTTCCTTCACTAACATATGAGAAAGATCATTTCTATTGTCTAGGAATGGCTCAAACTATTCAATGTGAACGTTTTTGGTTGTGCGTCACAGACGTCGGTATCCTCGTTGGTTTTTGCCTCCTTTGTCACTCTTAAAAGCTCTTCTTCCAGTGAGTTTAACAACTTTACTTCTGAAAAGAGCTCTGGAACCTGGAACCAATCGCATAAAATGTTTCCAGTGGCCCAAGCTCGATTAATAGGACACCAAAATGCAGTTGATTACACTTAATCTGCAATCTTTATGAATTTGGATTTTCAAAGGGGAGTTGTTGATTTTAGGTGAAAATTTTATCACCTAAATGCATTGCAGCATTCGTGTAAAACCGAAACTCATCCGCGTAAAACGAGGATCTACTGTTCTTAAAACACTGGGCATGGGTCAATCAGACCAAAAGCTTAAGATTGATTTATTGATGTTCAAAGAAAAAAATAATAATAAAAACATTTTTGATAAATAGCAGTGCTACTAAGATCATGCACTATAACAGTGTGAGGTACAAAGTAATTAAACTCTTTATTTAATGCAAATTGCCTCACTAAATTTAATTATTTATTAATTTCACTTTACAAAGTAAGTATTTTAACAGGTGTTCATCATTTTAGTTACTTTAAGAAAATATAACTTTAGCAAGCAGGAAGCATTCTGTGGTTAATTTCATTTCAGATGACATTCTATACTTACTGCTGTTTTCATTTCCACTCCATGCTTATCAACTTTTCTCTATTACGTGCGATTGCTGCTTATGTTTTTCCAATGTTGAAGTGCTCTGCTACTTTTCTAACACCGCATTTTTTCACTTTTGTGATATTCAAGCACCTCAATTTTTTCTTTTAAAAAAGTAAATGTGGCAAAGCATTTTTTCCTATGTGGGTACCAATAGAAGACACATTACACTACAAATTCAAACAAACCACATCTTCCAAAAACTCTTAAAATGAAATTAAAACCATCCAAGGAAATAGCTCTACCTCCCCCTCCCTGGAAACAACCCCAATTCTTTTCATTCACACATTTGTGCTTCGGCATTCTTTTTCCCTTCAAAAGAAACTGTCAATAACTGGAATTATGTATGCAGGGACCAATCCAGGATTTTTTTTCTCACTACCAATTTTTCTGAAAGTACTGCGTCAACATTCTATTTATGTGAAAGGTTATTTATTTTATTAGCACTATTTTTGTGATTTAAAGTCACATTCTAATTTTTGTAAAATAAAATTAGAATTAACAAAAGTGTCCGGAGTGAGAGGTGTCTGTTAAGCGAGGTTTCACTGTATTTGATATCAACATTAGCGGCAATCCAGAATTTTATTCCAAATTTGTCAGGTTTATTTGGAATATAATGCCTAGACCTGCATCCAGGGTTGGCAGGTTTCTGCCGAGGCAGTAAAAACCACTGGTAGAAACCGGTTAAAACCGGCATGGCAAAAACCCCTTTCTGCCACATTTATGGCAGAAACTGGCAGAAACTCAAAAAATGCCATAAATGCAATTCCTGATATACAATAGAAAATGTATAAGAAAAATAATTAAATATTAACCCAAATACAATTTATTTACAACACTATCCCCATTCAAAATCAAATTTTACATTGTTTTCACACTGCAGCAGCCTGTAACAAAATACAAGTTTTGACGCTGTTTCTAAACCTAACCAATTTCAAGCATGTGGTATTTGAAGTAGTTGTTACAACGTGATTGGAAAAATAAGTTTTGGGAAAAGGGCCTGATTTATTTTGTAAAGCAATGGTATAAGGTACATAATCAGGGTTAATATTTGTGAGTAAAGTTCTGGCAGTTTCTTCTTGATTACATGATAAATTTACTCCCAAATACTTTAGATGGAGCATATAGGCGAGTAAATAATTATCAGTAACTGCTTGATTAAGCTCTTTGAGAATAGCTTTATTCAGTTATATTAAGTGTAAAATGACAAGTTCTTGAATTTTAGAGTTTAATGAAATAAAACAAATCTGTATTTATCTAAATATTTAATATATATATATATATTACACTTTATATTAAATGCAAACAAAATAATTATAAACAATAAACTGAAAAATTTGTTACTTACAACATTACAAGGCTAAAATTTCTAACACATAGCAATTTCAACTATGATAAATTTTACTTTGCTTTGGAAATGTCAGTCTTGTTATTTAACATTTTTACACTAATTATTAAATAACTATTATATTAAGTTTTTGCAATGACGAAATGGAGTTATATTTTTTATTTTACTTAATTGCCTGTCATTAAGTAATTACTAGAGCTATTAAAAACGTTTTCTAGTTTTTGCCAGTTTCTGCCGGTTTTTACCGGTTATAATCAGTTTCTGCCACTGGCAGGGCAAAAACCAGTTTCTGCCGGCAAAAAGCCAACCCTGCCTGCATCCGGCTTTTGTGGAGAAGAGCTGTTCATACTCTGTTATATAGGGCCTGGGTTTATAGCAGTTGATGAAATTTTCTGTAAACATTCCCAAATTTTGAAATGAGACGAAATTATCCGCATTTAATCATTCTGATCATCTTCTGTTTTTAGATGGAAGCAAAGAAATCTCAATTTTTCCAAACCTGTCTTTCATAACTTCGTGAAAGAAAGAAGGATCCCAAACAGTTGACCATAGACTATCATGTTCAAAACCTTTTGCGCAATTTATACCTTGAACATATAAAATTTCTATAAAGGGCATCCAATTTTCTGGTTTATTCTGTCGTCCCTAACTGTTTACAAGCTTCTTCTCCTTTACATGTTTTTATGTGACAAAGCATACTTTCATTAACGAGAAAGCACTTGCTGGCCACATATTCATATTCACTATTCCGCTTTGCATAGGATGTTGGGTCACAAGCTTTTTTGCAAACATTTTGTTGTGAAATTTTCCCGCAATCATTATTTCCTGAAGAAATAATTTTCCATATTGTGCCATCTTTTACCGAAATTTCTCAGTTTTCTATTACCGTAAAATCCCGAAAATACACCCTCCCCTTTTCAGAACCAAATCGATACATTTTGGGGGGGGGGGTGTTACAATTGAGATTTTTTGGAAATTTTCCATAAAAAGATCGTTTAAAAAAGATTTTAAAATGTCAATTAATAGGAGCATGTTACAATCCTGTCGTCGTTATAAATTGAATAGTGGCGCCATCTTTTAGCGAAAAAATTACACCTTAATTCAGGCACAGAAATTTTAGAGCAAAATATAATTTTAATTAATAAAAGCAAAATTTATTTTAAACATAACTGACCTGGATATATACAAAATGACTTTTTACGCATTTATTCTTAATTATCTGAAAATCCTTCGAAGTCCAATTCGATGTCGGTATCATCCATTAGAGCCAAATCTAAAAGTTCGGGCATCAGTTCATTCGATGGAGCACGAAAAGCTTGGGCAAGATCCGAATGCAGTTCGCCATTTTCAGATCCATCTGAACTAATGGAAATTCCACAGCACTTGAAGGATTTAATTATGAGTTCTTCCGGAACTGCTGCCCATGCAGTGGATACCCATTGCAGCACATCTTGGTGGGAGGGCGCTTTTAAGTTCCCCTTCTTGGTCCTCTCTTCTTTTTGGACATAATTTGCCCACAGCTCCTTAAGCTTGGCCTTGAACAGCTTATTCCAGTAGACATCTGCTGGCTGTAATAGGCTAGTACAGCCAGCAGGAGTTAGGATCAGATTCGTATTCATGCTCGCAAGGGCTGCAGAGGCCTCTGATGTTTTGTGAATTGGCGCGCGATCCAAAATCAGTCGTTTAACATCGTCTTCATCCGCTCCCCACACTTTGCGAACCCAAAGCTCAAAGGTCGCGCCGTGCATCCAGCTGTTACTCGTCGTTGTAACGCGTACATTGTTGGGAATGACGAGGCTGGACCACGCTTTGACGGGTATTTTTCCGGACGACTCCTTCAGCACGCATAGGTCTGGCATTTTGTGCCCCGAAGCACGAGCGCACAACGCAACTGAAGCCCCGCTTCTTACATCCCATGTGAGCATTAAGTGTAGTGGAATTGGAATGACTACACCGCTAGTAGAAGTGAACCTGCAAAACATGTCCATAACCTGAAGTTGAAGAAAATAAAAACACGAGGGGCTGTTTTCCTCAATGGAAAAATCTGTATTTATTATCTTTAGAGATTGCTAAAGTTGTAGTACAACATCCTTATTAGTATTTAAAAAATTTTTGAAAATAAGTATATCTGCCGCTATGATACAACGAAACAAAGTTCAATTTACGAGCATGCTGGTTCCATAGAATATAAAGCATCTTCATACATACAAAATAGGCCTAAAGGCATTTCAGAACTTTATAATTAACATCACGTTGTAGACTATCACGACCTGCCAGGAGTAAAGAGCACTGGCAGACATCACAAATTACGACAACTTACAACATGCAACACATATTGGCAACGAGAGGAAAAAAGAGAGCGAAAAAGATCGCCCAAAGTATTTAAAGTCTTCACATGGCTTTCGAATCAAGAATATGCAAAACACAAGAAGATGTGTTGCCAATGCAAGAAAGTTAAAGATGTGTTGCCAATCAAAAAGTAACTCAATCTAGAAAAAAACTCTTGCGGTTATAAGATACAATGAACTGGTGACTCGGTTCACTCAAAAGTTCATTCATTTGACTGAGTTATCGCGACCGATCACATGAATGACGACACGTGATGCAATGTTTACATCGAAAGATGATTGATTCTGCATGATGCAAGAACGTATTTTTAATGATTCTTTCACTTTTTGTGAAAGTTTAAATTAAAAATCTAACATCCCGTATTCATAATACGAATGGTTGATTTGCCTCGAACGTTGTTTGTTCGGCTGGTGGGCATGTCGAAGCGACACATTGTTTGGTTCATGTTCCCGATATTGTAATCGGTATAATCGAAGATATCTCGTGATTTTTTTATACAGTTTATGAAACAGGAAATTTCTTTTTTGAGGTCCTCGGGGGTTTTTTGCGAGTCCATGGTTCCCACTCGCATTGCAACGTTAAATCTTTTTTTGAAGTTTGCAATGTATTGCGATGTAGCTTTGAAGTTGTGAAGGCCGTGTTTGTTCCCGATTCTTATAGCTTGTTTGGCAAGCAGTTTGTTAGTGACGGCTTGCCCAGTTTCGTGTTCTTTTTCTAAGAACTCAAACAGTTCTTCGTCCATTTCCCCAGACAGAGGCTTGCGTCCGCTGCCAATTTTTCGAATCTTTTTCCTGCGCCCGAACTCATTCATTTCCAACACATCTTTCTTCTTGATCCATTCTCGTAAGCATTTTCGGTCAAGCTGAAATTCCGTTGCTGTTTTGTTGACCTAACAAAGGTGAACACCATAAGTTTAGCAGATGCCTTTCTATTTCACTTTTCTGTAGCTATCAAGTGAGGGAAATGTCGGAACTCAAATTGAAAGGCTAAATCATTTTATTTATAAATCTAATAATTAACAACTGTAAATAGAATCCAACTTCAGTAAATGGTATAAACTAGTATGAGGGATTTCAACAATACTCAAATCAATCTTCATGTTCCAAAAGAACATCTTTCCAAAAAATATTTGACACCCTAACAAGAATTATTCTAAAATGTTTCAAAAAATTTTAAGTCACTAACTCTCATGGCGAAATCCTAACCGCCATCTCCTCAGTGCAAGAGTCGCTTCAACAGTGAACGATCCTCTTAAAAATACGACTATCGTCAGTCGAAAATGAGAAACGCGAGCAGAAGAAGGTGATTTCCTTCTCATTCCATCTGCTTATATCCTACCCCGCACACATTGCACGTCACTCTGGATATGCTTACGTAAGAGCCAGTCTGGATCTTTCTAGAACATTCGATTTGCCACGGAGTCATCAGGAGATTACATCACCCATCCACTCGTGCTCCGACGTCACATCCTTCTTCCTGACGAACCTGTCGTTCGAAGTCGTTCTGATGTTTACATGTTGATTTTCCAATACGCGATTTGAAACAAGCATCCTTTAAGGGACAAGATTAACCGCTTTTTCATTATTAAAGAAATACAAGTGAGTAAAAATATTTACACTTAGTTTACACTTAGCTTTTAAAATTAATTGGTGAGAATATTTCTCAAATAGACATTTTGTGGCTATCAATGCCCTCCCTTCTCAACAATTCATTTGGTCTCACATATTTATTTAATTGCGAGCTTCAAGCATTATCTGATAATATTTCTCAAATAGACATTTTGTGGCTATCAATGCCCTCCCTTCTCGACAATTCATTTGGTCTCACATATTTATTTAATTGCATTATCTGATATAAATTTCAAAAAAAAAAAAAAAATTCTCACTCTTCAAAAATTTCATTAAAAAAACCAATTACCACTCAAAAAACAGTTAGTAAATTTTAAATCTAAATCTTACGTTAATTAATTTTTAACATCTCTCAAAATTTGTTAGTTTCAACATTTTGTGAAAACGAACACTTAATATTCTTCTTGAATTAAGCAAAACAACATTTGCACACTAAGACAATAATATCACAAAAATAATTGTTAATGTCCTATAGTAGTCCTAGAGAAAAAGTTCAAAAAAATTCACTCCAAAACTTCTCAGGCATTTTCACAAATGACTGCTCATCATCGAAAAAATGGTTATCAAGAGTTACAAACACTTTCTACAATAGATTAAACACTTGAATTGAAAAAAATTTCTTGAAAAAATGTTAAGTCGTTCTGGGTTCGTGGCTTCGTGAAAATATCTGACAAGTTAGATTTACTTTCTACATGTGAAACAGTAAAAATATCCTTAGCAATCAAGTCACGAATGAAAAAAAATTTCACATCAATATGTTTACTCCTGTGATTTTCAATTGGTGATTTTACAAAATCCAAAGAAGCTTGATTGTCTACATAAATAATTGCTTTTCTTTTTATGAACTTTAAAAGTTTATTTTTCAAACATTCTTCCAAAATTCTGTCAAATCACAATGTTTCTTTTGCCGCTTCCGTCAAGGCTATGAACTCAGATTCCATAGTTGATAAACTAACACTCCGTTCTTTAAAAGTTCTCCATTCAATAGGAGCTTTGTCTAACATAATCATTTGTCCCCCCAAAGAAGTTCTGTCATATTTATTTGATGCGAAGTCTGCATCTGAAAAAGCTACTATTTGGATTTTTCTGCATTTTAATTTTAAATTACACGATTGATAAACATATCCAAACAATTTTAAAAGCCCATCCCAATGACGTTTTCCTGGGTTATTCTGAAATTGACTAGTATATGCAATGTCTGGTCGTATTCTATTGGCTATAAATGCTAAACATCCTAACAAATTGAGAAAAGGTAACTTAGTCATTTCAAACTTTTCATTTTCTGTCTTAGGACAGTCAGAATTAGAGTAAACAATACCTTTACTAATTGGAAGAGAGGTAGATAGGAATTCGAATTTCTTAAAACGATCATACACTTCTTCTATATAGGAAGTGTGATGTAGATACAAATCCTTTCTCGTTAATTCAAATTCTACCCCTAACAATTTCTTTGTACTTCCCAATATCTTCGAATCAAAATGTTTACTTAAAGAATTAATTGCACTGTTTCTATGACTTTCCTTTTTACCAAAAATCACAATATCATCAACATATACAAGCAATAAAACATTAGGATTAAAATATACACAATTACATGATTCAAATTTCTTAAAACCAATTTGTGATAAAACTTGATCTAATTCATAAAACCATGAGCGTCCACTCTGGTGTAACCCGTAAATAGCCTTATTTAATTTACAAAAATAATCTTCCTTTCCTTTTGTCTCATATAGATCAAGTCATCAGTTGGAGCGTATAAGTAAGCGCTCTTTACATCACACTGTATATTTAACCAATTTGCACGTGTAATTAACAGATAAAAGAAAAATCTAATTATTCCAAAATTACATACTGGGCTGTATGTCTCATCAAATTCTGGTTTTTGATCTGATGCATGCCGTTCGCTACTAACCTGGCATTATAAGATTTAACTACCCCTTTCTCATCTTTCTTTAAAGTGTAAACCCAGCGAGGCCCAACTGGAACAACATTTTCCAGCAATTTTGCCAAATTCACTACCAGTTTTTCGAACTTGAAATCCTGGTCAATCCTTGTAAGCATTGCTTGGACTAGATGATCATATTCTTTCGGCAAATTCTGTAAAAGCTGGAAACAAATGCAATCTTCTGGGTATTCGGGACATGTTACCTTAATTCTGTCAAACAATCATTGTAAACGGGCCGCAAAAAGGGAAATATTCGTTCAGGTTTTGAATTTTGAAGTTCCATTAGCAGTTGCATCCGGGCGCACTTGTTATCCGGGTAGAAGAACAATTTCAACTTTTTCCATGATTCTGGAGGATCGTCACAATTTTCGACAATCTTCCTAAGTGGTTGCTCAACATTCAGGAAAATCATAGATGCTGCTCTCCTCCGAATATGGTAATCTTTGATGTCTGCTTTGGTGATTCCCGCCTCTTTGTTTTCGATCAATTCTACTTCCGTACCATTTACTATGTTCCAACAGTTCTGGTCCATTAGCAGAAATGTTTAGTTAGTGGCCCATTCGACGTATCGAGTTGTTCAACTCTTCAATCTTAACGGTTTGGGTTGACATAAGTCTTCTCACTAGATTAAAAAATCTCGTATCTTCTTCAAACCATAAAATCTTATTGCTTCGAAGAGGTCACTCAAAAAATTAACTTGCATATTTCAATTTGATACTTCATTAAACAACATTTATATTTCAAATTCACTTTCTTCAAGCTGATGGAATGTGAATAGGGAAGGGCAGACGGGCCCATAACCCTCTTGTTGACCTAACAATTCGTGTCTAACTTCTGTAACAAAGGTAAACACCTAAGGTTTAGCAGATGCCTTTCTGTTTCACATTTCTGTAGCTATCTAGTGAATGAAATGTCAGAACTCAAATTGAAAAGCTAAATCATTTTATTTATAAATCTAATAATTAACAACTGTAAAACATAAAAACTTCTGTAATTGGTATAAACAAGTATGAGGGATTTCAACAATATTCAAATAAATCTTCATGTTCCAAAAGAACATCTTTCCAAAAAATATTTGACACCCTAACCAGGGTTCGTACGCCCTTGAAAAACCTTGAAAAGTGCTTGAAAAAAAAAAAGTTCATTTTCAAGTGCTTGAAAACCTTGAAAAAGTTTTAAAACCTTGAAAAAGTTTCTTAGTGCTTAAATTCTCTCAAAAATCAACGAATTGTGCTCAAAAGTTTTAGAAAAGTATTTCACCAATGCAATTTTCTGAACATGTGCTCAGTATGCAACATCGCGAAAAATTGCTTCCGTGTTTGGGATTTCAATCCTTTTGCATCTTGTAAATATTTTGATGTTTTTTACAACCGAAAGATATTTTGACATATGGTACCTTAGATTAGTTTATTTTTTGTTTAATTTCATTAATTAACAAAGAAATTAATTTGGAAACCATGACAACATTGAACTCACTCGGGTTTCGCGGAAAATTACTCTTGTGTTTGAAATTTCAATCTTTTTGCATCCTGCAAATATTTAAATATTTTGGCTAATCAAATGTTATTTTCGCATATGCTACCTTAGATTAGTATATTTTTGTTTAATTTTAATAAAAAACAAATAAATTTATTTCATGGGAAACATGTCACGTCGAACGAACTCAGACTTCGCGAAAAATTGCTTCTCGTGTTTGAAATTTTAATCTTTTAGCATCTTGCAAATATTTAAATATATTCACTAATCGGATGTTATTTTCATATTTGCTACCTTAGATTAGCATATTTTATGTTTAATTTTAGTAAAATATAAGTTTTTTTTATGGGAAACATGACAACATTAAACTTAATTCGCCAAAATTTGCTTCCCTTGTTTGAGATTTCAATCCTTTTGCATTTTGTAAATATTTTTATATTTTTGGCAATTAGTAGTTATTTTGACACTGCTACATCAGATTAGCTTATTTTATTTTTTATTTTAATAACTAAAGAGTTAAAGAATTTATTACCTTGGTCTTGTTTAATTATTTGCTTATTTATTTTTGCAATTTCGAATTTGATTATCTTTACCTAATTTTTGGTCATAACAGATTTTTTGAAAAAAAATTCAAATTTCAGTAGTTGAGCACCTAACAAATTAAAGTTTGTATTTTAAATATAAAGTTGATTTATATAATTGTATTGAGTTAAATTTTATTTATAAGTACATCATTTTTTTTATGTGTGCTAAAATAATTAAGGTGTATAAAAGGGTTGGTTGTATTATGATTATTCACTTGAAATCCAGTAGTTTTCGTTTTTATGCTTTTACCTCCCTATATCTCCAATTTTCCCCTTTTCCTCAAATGTTCAAAATTACTACTTTATTAAGGTTGTGGGTACTTGGAGCAGCTTACTGAAAGAGGCTTTAATCAGCAAAGGGGTAGATAGCTTAAGGAGGGTCATTGATCTTCATTTGGATCTAATAAATTGACCAGGACCAGCCTAGCTAGGCCCAGTGCCTGTTGCTGGTTATCAACAGGCACTGGGCATGGTATTTCTAAGCAGACTATTTTGACTTAATAAACTATTTTATGAATTTTATGCATAGCAAAAGTTATTGTTGTAAGTATGTATATTCAAGTAATAGGGGTCTTAGTTTTAAAAATTATCCCCCCCCCCCTCGCCCCATTTTGCTCTTTGAAACTTTCAGGTAATTTTTTATGAACTCACCTTTCACAATCACACCTGAATATTATTGCCTTTCTAAATTTAAATTCTAATTTCAACAATAACCCATTTGTTCCCAAAATAAAACTCTTTTGTCATAATATATGGCAACTTCTTGTGAATCTTTTCAATTTCGAAATATGGCTTTATAAATCTGAACTTGCACATTTATTGACTATTGCAAGTTAATCAATGAAAGCTGAATAGGCTCAAGTTTGCATTCAGAGTATTTATCACTGCTTAAGCTGCTTTTGTATATTTTGAGGTGTAGAGACTGGACTGTGGACCTTTCATAAACTTTTCTTACTTCCTTAATTTTTAAATTTTTCGAAGACAGTTGAAATGCCTTATTGGCTGAACAACTAATACATACTACATACGAATAATTGATTTGCATACTTATAAATGATTTGCAAACCTAATATTTTTAGCACTAAATAGTGCAAACTGAAATAACTTTCTGGGTAGTGTTTGTCCTAACCGCCCTCATATTGTAATAAACCACTGTATAACTATTGGAAATAAATGTTGAAACCCAGGGGGGGGGGGGAGTGACTTCAAAAACTCCTCTCTGGCAATGCCATTGAACTTGGGTATTTTAGTTTCTTCCCATAAAAGTTAAAAGCACTTATGAAAGGTTTTTTTTTAAAAGTATTAATTTGCTGATTCTAGAAAATATACAAACCTCTGACTGCTGCAGCCTTTGAAAAACCTCAAAATTGAACCTTTTGGTATCTGCTTCTCTTTATGATCGAACTTTTCAAACATTTTCAGAATAACTTTCAACGCAGTAGATCTTTCATCAAAGCGTCTCTTGTTGTAGAAAAAGCAATTTTGTTTTCCTATACTTTTTGTATTATTGCCTTATTTCTATGTGTTTGTAGTAAATGAAATCTGCATACAATATTTTTAGTACAAATTTATGATATTGCCTTGAAAACAAAATTTTTTACCTTGAAAAGTACTTGAAAAGTGCTTGAATTTTTTTCTGCCTAAAGGGTATGAACCCTGCTAACGATAATTATTCTAAAATGTTTCAAAAATTTTAGTCCCTAACTCCCATGGCGAAATCTTAACAGCCATCTCCTAAGTTCAGGACGCCGCTTCAACAGCGAACGTCCTCTAAAAACACGACTATTGTCGGTCGAAAATGAGAAACGCGAGCAGAAGTGATTTCCTTCTAATTCCTTCAGCTTATATCCTATCCCAGCACTATGCGGCACGTCACTCCAGATATGCTTACATAAGAGCCATCTGGATCCTTCCAGAACAATCAATTTGCTCCAAGTTATCGGGAGATTACTTCACACATCCACTCGTGCTCTGGCGTCACATCCTTCTTCCTGACGAACACTTTGTTTCGAGTCGATCCGTTGTTTACACATCTGCTTTCCGATACGAGATTTGAAACAAGCATCCTTTAAAGGGACAAGATTAACTGCTTATTCATTAATAAAGAAAAACAAGTGGATAAAAACTGTTACATTTAATTTACACTAAGCTTTTAAAATGAATTGGTGAGAATATCTCTCAAGTAGACATTTTGTGACTATCACTCAGCCAATCAGCGCTTAGCATTGCCTTGCAGCACCTCCCCAAATGGCGTTCGGAACCAATCGGGAAGCCGACAAGTACCAAGAGACACCCGAATGCGGAACTGCTGTGGCGCTCGGAACAAGAAACATGAATGAACCGCAAACATGCCCGATCGTGAAAAGCGGGAAATCTGATACCATTGATGAATGATATCACCTTTTAACTTTAATACTTCCTGCAGGGTTGGTGGAAGAACTAACATTTCACCAAATTTCTATGAATAACAAATGAAGTGACTTCTTTAAAAATAACTAAAATTTATTAACACGTGAAAAAAAGCAAATATAATTGTATAAACTATTAACTGAAGCCAAAGGTAAAAGGCTAATTAAATATGACTAGCCTGTTCGTTAATGTCTCATCCTAATACCGCTAATCTATTACTATAATCAGCTATGCATCATCGGCAATCAGCTGAGAAATACAAGCTCCACCCAAGCTGTGTTTCCACAGGACAGGCACCACCAAAAGAGTCTAAAAAAAGAAAAAGAATCTCAACCCCATTCACTGTTAAATACCCTGTCCCCATTGGTATTCACATCGATGCCCGCACCTCCGCGCAACCAATGAGGATGCACCAAGTGGCAGAGAAGCCTACTTGCTAAGCCAATAGCAGGAGTCCGTGACATCACTCATCCAATCGGACAGCTCGCTTCCGATTCACTCAGATCATTAGTCCGAACGAGCATCAGTTGATTAACATGAAGTTCAGTTACATGGGCAAAGGTAAGTGTAGAGATGCTTGTAGTGATTCTATTTCTAACAAAATCGACTTCCTACTGCGCGTGCTTATAATTGCTACTTATAAAAAAAAAGACATTATTGATACCACTAATAATATGGGATGCGCTATGCATCACATCTGCAGATCCAAATGCTCGTTGAGCTTTGTTTTTGAGTTGTAGCATGTCAACATGTTTCATAATGTTTCCACAAAAATTCAAGAAAAACTTTTCGTCTTGAACTAATTTTCAATAACTACATGCCTTTCTTGTAGTAATGTTATCTCAGCCATAGTCTCTTCATTTTCCCTAAACATAATAAAAGTTGACCTTTTAGGTCTTTTACACTAGGCACTTACCTTGACTACTCTTGACTGAACATTTTGCCTTGTTTGTGGGATTGAAGGTTGACATCATACTGCCATTTGCTTATACATCTTTTAAAGATTTAAAAACAAAAAATTGGCTTAGCAGTAGCTTGATTTGGGGAGCATCGTTTTAAAAACTTTACAGATTGTTTCCTTTTAATGCAGTACTTGACATAGATGAAAAGTTGTTGTTTCACAAAAGTCTGTTGATTCATCACATATTAAAGAATAGCACATTGAACCTTCAACCTCACTAATCAAATTTTGCATACTAGCTTTTGCAATAAATGAAGTTAAAATCTGTGCAGGCTTTGTCATTTATATACATTTCTCCAATGTCCACATTTTTCATTTGATATAATTTGCAGTCCCAGGCAAAATCTGTATGTGGTCGAGCATTTTTTGCCAGAGCATGTGCAGTCCTAAAGAAAATAATCAAGCAATCTTTTTGTTGCTTGTGCTACATCAAAAGGGCTTTGCTGACTTCAGAAGTACCTAGGAACTTTTTTTTTTTTCGAATTTTCAGCAGCCTCCACTGCCTTTAAATGTGGAGGACGCACATAGTAGGATCTGATGGAATCTGTTCTCAAGTTTGATGATCCAGAGACAAAAATCAAAGTACCAAGAAATTTTGATTTTTTGCACACTGTGTAATACATTTCATTGTTTTTCTCATCAAACTGTAGCCCCTCAAAACTTGTGAGCTATTGATCCTGAAATACTGTGTTCGCTTATTTTTCTCGTATGCAATATTTTTTTTCATCATTTGTCAAGTCATTGGTTTTCTTTTTTGGAAGGAGGTGTTCAGATGACAAATCACCACCTTTTTTAATGGTGAAAATGAGTGTAAATATTAACAAAGCAACTCAAAAATAAAATGTAATTAAAACAAAAGCACCAGATCCAAGTTATCGCTAATAAAAATAAGAGTGCATTTGGGAATGTTGATCAAATTCAATGCAGGGTTACCAGCTGAAATTTTTGGAAAACAATGAATGCTTAGTGAAATTAGCATAAAAAAGACAACTTATACAAAAACCGACCTTCCATTTATGTAAAGCTATTTGAATAAAAAAAATCAATCATCAACTCATTGGACTAATGGATAGCTGATCATTGGCTGGGCTAGTGCTTGCTAACACTTATTACATTTGCACTATCATGTACGTGCAATTAGTTTATTTTCTATACAAGTTTTCAAGGACTTGCTTTAAAGCTTCAAAAAGACCTTCAGCAGTGCAGTCATGTACATCAGTGAAACAAATAGTTGCACAGGTTTTTAGTCTTTAACAAAGCATGAAAGTATCACAAGCGACCTTATACATGTAATTTCAGTACTTTCATCTGCTTATGCGGACACAAAATCAGCATGGGGGCTGAAATGTTTGAGGTGGGTGTGGCAAAGAAGATGTTGGCCGGCGGAGTTGAGTTCGTATCGGACGGCTCTATGGAACCACTGGATGACAGAACCGGAGCGGCTGCAGGGCTGGTTGTTAAAGTGGGTGCAGCAAACGATAAGCAGGAAGGTGGTGTCGAGTCTGTGTCCGACAACACGACAGAGCCACTGGTGGACAGCATCGGTGCTGCTGCAGTGGTGGGGGGGGGGGGTTGAAATGTTCGAGACAGGTGTGGCAAAGGAGGCGGTGGCCAGCAGAGTTGAGTCCGTATCGAACGGCTCTATGGAACCACTGGATGACGGAACCAGAGCGGCTGCAGGGGTGGTGGTTAAAGTGGGTGCAGCAAACGATGAGCAGGAAGGTGGTGTAGAGTCGGTGTCTGAAAGAACGAGGGAGCCACTCGAGGGGAGGATTGGAGAGGTGGTAGTTGCAGGAGTCACGTCGTCCTTCGGTGTCGGATGGCCCCGCAGACTCCCCGGACACCGCTCGGCGCCGAACTGCAGGCGACGCCTGGTGTTGTCGATGTTTGCCACTCCTGGAGGAGTTGGATCCACCTATGGGGCCAACTGTTAACAAAAAGTTCTTTTCTTCTTACCATCTGTCTAAAAAAAAAAGAATTTTCTCGCGGCTAGCAGTCCAGGTCTCTTTTTTTATGAGCTTCTCTTCGAGTGGCAAAGTTGAAGATGGTGTTTTTAATAAAGAATCTATTTGATTCATTTTTTTGAAAGTAAGAAGAAAATTCATAGAATAGTTTACTTTTGGTATGTGAAGATGCCCAGCACAAGACCACTAGTTATAAATGCAACAAATCATTAATGTAACAACTTAGTGCACCATCAATACCAGCATGATTACATAGCATTAAGTTTCATTTTGCATACATTGAAATATGTAAGCATCAACAAGATGCGCGTAGGCAGCTCGTCTCAAAAGGAGGGTTAGGCAAAAGTGGCTAACAAGTATTTTCAACTATTCATGTGATTCATTTCTGAAATGCATGAATAACGTAAGGTACTTACATTACTCTCTTTTACAATATTTGCAGATAATCATCTTTATCACTTTGTACATGAGCTATAAACTGTCTTTTTGCAATAGGAACAAATGTTCGTAGTTTTATTTCCGTATTGTTATATTTGACATCGTTTTCGTTTTTTCTCTGGAGTAAAAACTTTATCAGAATCTTTTTGTGCAATTTAGGTTCCTAAAAATGATTACAATCAACTGATGAAAGTATATTATTTTCATCGCCAGGAATGTATTCCTCTTCAGATAAATTCAGACTATGCATCCGAACCAGAATCAATTTCAGAGAAATCCTGCAACAGTTGCAGGAATTCATTTTCTTATAAGTTTTGTTTTCCAACGGTCCTACGCGACATCGTAGAGATAATTATGAGACTGGACCCTTCAAGTACACTGAAGGAAACAAACGCCTATGCTTCAAGCAAAACACATGTTTTGGTGCACAAAATAATTCCAGCACAAGTTTTTAGAATCCACCAGCACGGAATCAACCCCTTTTCAAAACCAAAAGAATTTCATGTGTCCGATCACATGCTTTTCAAAGTCGCCTTTCTCAACTTTGCCCCCTGTTATAACAGCAGAAAAAAAGATGCACCTGACCAACAGGTGTTTGGCATTTTCCTAACTGTTCAAAGAACTGCACCTAACTGGCAGATGCTACTCAAACCCACTAATTACACAAGAATGTTACTCAGCTCACCCTGACCCCTCCGCACATATATTTTAAAATTTTCGCTTTAAAATGTGTTACATTGTTCTCAAGAACTTTGACACTTATGTGCTATGAAATGCCGGAAATTCACCAATTCCGAAATTCTAAGCAAGAGCCATGAACTATTTCATGACGCTTGCTGCAGCATATTCGAATAAATAGCTGCTTCAAGAATAGGTCAACTCGAATGAATAGCAAGACATGTAAAAATGCTATGAAAGTAGGAAAAAAAACTAGAAAACATGAGAAATTTATTCAGCATCAGTTTCCATGGTTTCCATTTACTCAGCATTATGTTGCTAGCACTTATTACATTTGCACTATCATGTGTGTGAAATTAGTTTATTTTCTACATAAGTTTTCAAGGACTTGCTTTAAAGCTTCAAAAAGACCTTCAGCAGTTCAATCATGTGCATCAGTAAAACAAGCAAATCGTTGCACAGGTTTGTAGTCTTTAATAAAGCATAGGAGTATCACAAACTGGCTTGTACAAGTAATATTAGTACTTTCATCTGCTTGTACAGACACAAAATCAGCATTAATCATGTCTTTATAAAAATCTTCCATGTAAATAATAAACATGCATGGTAACAATTCATTTTGCATTATATGTGATATGCACTTGAAAACAGCACATTGTTCAAATGATCATCTAATATACTATCGAGACTCCCCGACCATCCATAACAAATGTAAAAAATTTCCTCAGTTTGTGGAGTTTACAGTTTTTGTCATTTGAAAGTTCATGGCTGCCACAAAATTTTAAACAGTCATTTACTTTATCAACCTGTTCTATCACATGCCTGTCATTGTGTTTCTGAATAGCTATTTTGGCAGCTGCATTGATTTCAGCAGCAATATTCACAATTCCAACTATTTTTAATTTACATGCATTAGTCAAATGAATGCTACATTCTTAGTGTTTTTTAATCTTTTCTCTTGAATGTTTAAGATATTTATATCCAGTTTTCTCCCAAACACTAGCTCTCTCCACCAAACAAAAGGCAGTAAAAAGGAAATAAACTTTGTTTCAGCAAGATAACAGTTAACTTAAGTACTAGTACAGCATTTAAAATATTCTCTACTTGTTATTAGAAACCAGTCAATTACAAGCTTTCATTTTACTATGTTCGGTCAAGAAAAAAAAATCCTATCTTGTCAAAAGAATATTAAACACAGATATTGTAGAATTTGGTTGGAATAATTTGTAGCTCTTTGGGTTTTTAAAAATTCCCCCCCCCCCCCCCATTCTAGAGCACCAAAGATCCTTTGTGCCAAATTTGGTAAAGATCTGACATAATTTGGATTTGTATAAGGAACAAACATAGACAGACATCCATTTTTATAGCATTAAAATATTGTAATTTTAAAGATTTGATGTCGATCAGCTTGTTGTCGGGCGACCAAGTAGGTACGCTAAAAAGCCATGTGGCTTTTCTCTGGGAAAAAGGTTGTCCCGGATTTCATTCCACTTTGGGTTACAAGTAAACGTCAAAAACAATTCGAACTTGCTATATTCTCTGACTATCGACAAGTTCTCTTGATAATTCTGCTGCATTGCTCTCTCACTCCCGATGAAAGTTGAGGGAAGAATGACAGTAACACCCCCTTGCACGCCAGCTTCAGCAGCGAGAACATTTATGTGGTTGGCAAGTCGCAAATTAGATTTGACTCATTGGGTTTTTTGGTTGTGTTGAATGAAGTTCAAACGACTACCTTTGACTTTCTTGCATGAATATACTACATATTGTTCCCTTAGTTTTCCACCATATAAAATAGGATTGAAAATGTCTGCTGACTGATGAGCGGTGAATATAAAACTGCAATGCCGTATAACCCTGGTTAATGCTAAAGCCTTTTGCACCATGTAGGAAAAGCAGTGCATAAGTTATTGGATCACTGTTTGAGTTGAGAGTATTAATTCTGCAAAGTTTTTGGTGCTTTGAATAAATGCATTTGTCGCGATTGTTTGGTGGGATGCCATCAGAGTTTTTGAAAATCATTGTGACTTCATTACTTTTCGGAGCATTATATCTCTCTCTGTGTTGAGCGGAATCAAGCCTATTGTCACTAACGAACATTGTCACATTTTCAGATGCCTCAGGTCCTTCTCCCATCTAAAACATGAACAGTACAAGTTTGCAGATCAGCAACTTGTACTATTCCTTCATCAGCAGTTTCTGAAATTGTTTTTGAATTCAGCTACAAAGATGCAATTGTATTTTCTTTACCTTTAGAAACTGAAACAATTTCCTGCAAAATAATTTATTATGATTTACACTGTTGCACACTTCGCAAGTTGGAATTTTTACCCTACATTTAAACAAAATGTACCCTTTTCTTAAACATTTGTAACAACTCCCTTGATTCTTTAGAATAATTCTTTTTTCTTCATTTGTTTTTTCACATTTGTAAAATCATGAGTATTTTCATTACAATAATAACAGTATGACATTGTGTTTAGAGCTGAAGTTTTGGAAACCTCTTTAGAGTAATTATTTTTATTTTGTGTAAACCTTCTATTTGCTTTCCTTTTCTTTGAATATATTTGTTACGAGGGAAACAGATTTCCGTGTCCCTCGATGCCAAGCACCTGCACTGAAAAATGATCTTCTTGTAATTTCATTTGTTTTAAGTACGTCTACGATATGCTTTTACAATCTTCATCTGTGAAATAACTCAGTTCAGGTATTCAAAATTCATGATGGTATTAAGTTTAATTTGCTAATCTTTCACACGTATAATTTTTTATTTTATAAAACATTATCGCAGCTTCATAGCACTGCTCATGGTTTCAACTGACATTAACACATCGTAAAAGAATGCAGAAAAAGGCACAGCATCAAGTGCGGTTACAATTATATAAACACTTTTACCAATGCAGTGCTAATTTACATTAATAATTCTTTCAAAAGCACTTCAAGAATGCAATAAACAGAAAAATAAGTCCCCAAAACTCCAAAATACTGAAATGTGTGATGAAATTCCGTAAAAAATACTAAAATTAGACAGTAAAAATCAAAAAATACACTAAGAAACCACTTATCTGAGCAGCAGCAAGAGCTCTCACATGCTCAGATTTCTGTTTCCATCGATGCTAACCACCTGCGCTGCAAAATAATCTTCTTTAAATTTTATAAATCCTTGCCAGATTGGACCATGCTTATTTGAAGTACGTTGACGATATGCTTTTACAATATTCATCTGTTCTCAGAGGTGTGGTGAAGGCTTTCACCAACTCATAAGCATCATTGTCTGCATCATTTAAATTACTGTTATAAAAAACATTTATGTATCTATAGGTAAAAACTTACTCTGATAATTTTTACTTATTTCATCTTATTGTAATTAGAGACGTACCGAGTAGTACTTTGGCCGAGTACTTGGCCTTTCACTACTTGGCCAAGTACCGAGTACCGATTTCCAATTATGTTTTAAGAAGAATTACCGACACACACGTCACGAATTTTCGAACTTATTAGAATAGTAGTAGTATAGACCCCCATGTCCATATAATAGTTTTTAAAACAAAATTCCAGCTTAAATTTAATTACGCATTATGTAAAAGATTTTGTTTCTATGAAAAATTTTATAAAAAGGTAATTTTCAAAATTAAAAATAAACAAATAATAAGTATGATTAATCAAGTTGGAATTAAAACAAATTATATCAATCAATTTTAGTTTTAGTCAGGGGTGCACACAGAAATTTTGAGGCCCGTCATAAATTGACTTTTCTGGGTAACCCTCCATATTATTCACATCTATATTTCATGCCTAGTTAAAAACAGATTGGGCCCCCTTCGGGCTCGGGCCAACAAGTCCCCCCCCCCCCCCCCCCGTGCACTCCACTGGTTCTAGTCCGCCAAACACAATAACATAAAAATTTCATATTTTTTACACTGGCTCCATTTTTAATAAATAAGTTTTATTTAAATTTGTGAGCATTAAAAAGATTAACTCCATTGAAGCATAACAAACTTCATTATTCTCAAAATTTAAATTTGAATTGTAAATGATTGCAGTATATTATATGGTTGCACTCTTTTATTAATTCTAAAATGTTCCTTAACAATATTCCATTTTTTACAACTACTCGGTATTGGCCGAGTACCAAATAGTTACTGAGTACTCGGTAGGTCTCTTGTTGTAATCCCAATTATTACTCGTCATCAATATTGCATGGCATATCATTTTGTTTTGCTTGTTGTGAATCAAGATGATCTGAAATAATTTACTTTTCAGATTTCAAGACTTATTCAATTGGTCAACAAGCTCAAGTGCCAATGAAATCGGTAATATATTTTGTTTCTTATACAAGTATGTTAATACTCAACAGAAGCTTAAACTTATAAGCATTATGACCCACTTCAAAAATGTTTTAACTGTAATCACCTTTTGTATCTCCAATGCAGCTTTCTTTAAATATTTGATTAGTTAAAGACATCTAAAAAAGAGAAACTTTGTGTTTCGTTTACTTTGTTTTGTTGTATTTATTTTAATGTCACTGTATCATAGTTAACAGCTCTTCAATGGTAGTACAAGTTCTTGTGGGAAGAGGTTTTCACTGGAACTTTTATGTAGGAAAGTCTGCTTATCATCAAATATTTACTCCTGTAATTTCATCAACAAATTTTCCTACCTCTGAAGTTTGAAACTGTAGTGTATCGTTTCAAATTGTATTTCTATAATGCTCAACATTTTTTTAAAATTAAAACATAAATTTTTATCAATTAGCTTTTAATCTCCGTCTAGTTTGTTTTTCTTTTTTTTTTACTTTGTAAATTGCAATGTACTCAACTGGACTCAGTAAAACTCAACTAGAGACCCTCAATCCGGAAATGCTTTATCATAAAAATGTCTGTCCTTTTTCCTCCAATGATGCATTATGAATTAAAGAATTAACACACCACAATAAATAATTATTTCATTCAAGAAGAAACCTTTTAAATTTTAATGCCTTTTCTTTTCTTTACTCAGTACTTATTCTGTGCATCTCTTAAGATCAATTGTTTATCTCAGAGTTAAAATGTGAGGTAGAAACTTTGAGTGTGTTGGCAATTTTTCAAATGTCATAAATTTATGGTTAAATTTGAAAGAGTACAAAATTTGAAGATTTGTGTGCCTCTACAGGAAATTAATTAATCAAGTAGTGCAACATTAAACCTGTAACTATCAGGGCATGTATTATGTGTGTTACAATTATGTATATTGTACTTTTCATTGGAAATCTTGCTACAACCTTAGGTAGTATATTTTGTTCACTGTCCCAAATTTTTCTTCAAGTTCACATTTGTGGGGGGGGGGGGGAGAAAAAAGACAGGTATATACAATATAACAGGATATACAGGTATACAATGGACTATTGTTAATTCATCAATTATAAAATCTTAGTAATATTTAGTTAAAATTTGCAAATAAAATAGTTGTCCATTAAGCAATGTTTGTTTCGTATCCTCATTCTATTAAAGTTCCGCACATGTAGGGGAAGGAGGGCACATGAGAACAATTTGTTTTTATTCCTTATTTTACAAAAAATATTATCAATTTCTCAGGGTAAGGTTGTGCCCATGATTGATTAATCTTTTCTTTGTACCATGGAATTTTTCCGGATTTAAAAAAAAAAAAAAAAATATTTTTTTTAATGGTATTTTTGAAAAATGTTCTTGCCCCTATGTGCCCCTCTAGGGAGGTGCACATTAACAAGCCTGGGGTACATATGAACATGGTTGAAAAATGCAGGACAAGCATCATATTTCAACGAAAAAACTCTTTAATTTGAAACATATATGTACATACCATTAACCTGTTGCACATTGTGTCTACAGGCATTACAAAAATATTTTTCCGAACTGCTTACTATGAAATTTTAAAGTTTCCTAGCGTGTTCTGATCACTGGATACACAAGAAAAAATAACTTATAACACTACATAATACAAATAATATTTTATTGTGCAAAGATTATTGCTATATTTTGCATTTAAGCTTCATAGAAAATATGGGTGATGTTTTTAAAGTTATTTTTAAACTTCAATTTTTTATTAAATTAAAATTTATTGTCTTTTTATCTAAAATAAGTATTATATAACACTAAACGTTTGACCAATCATTTAGTTACAAATGATTTTTTTAAATAAAATTATAATAAACATAAATAACTATTTAATATTAATAACAATGCTTAACAATACTTTTCTAACTGATTTTAGAAAAATAATAATTTTAAATATTTACCCATTGTTTAGCACTTATAATTACCCTAAACTAAGTACAGAGAGGATATGGGAACTGTTCGCATGTGCCCCTAGATGTGTTCACAAGTGCCCCATCATCTACTTTAGAACTAACTTGCAAAAATAAAGAATTTTTAGTTATGTAGAAAAAAAATCATAAGTTTGCTTGCTATATTAATATAATAATAATAATCAACAATAAATTTACAAACTGGTTGTTGCAAAATAATTATAAATCTTTACACCTTGGTTTCAACACTTATAATAACGCTATACTAATATTTATATCACAAAGAGGATATATGTGCTCACATGTGCCCCTACATGTTGTGCTCACCAGTGTCCCATCGCCTACCTTAGAACTAATTTTAAAAAATAAAGAATTATAAATTTAATTTAAACATTATCATAAATTTTACTTGAATGTTCATGTAATGGTTTGCAAAAAATAAATTTCAGCATTTGTTAAAACAAAGAAGCTGTCACTACAGGACCACAGGAACATAAACACTCCAAAAGTTTGGGTAAGAAGTAGGACTGGTGCTGCCATTACTTGAGAATAACTCAAGATTTTTTGCTTGATGTTATCTTAGCAAAACATACCATCTTCACATGTACCTCATGCTCACAATGTACCCCCCCTTCCCCCTACATAGTAATTGATACATGAATATTCGTTAAGTTTTGAATGGGAATTCTTTGAAAAGTGCTACTATAATACATATACAAGGTGTTTCGTACTGAATGGGGCAAGAAGAATAGCATGACACAAATTCAGCAACTGATTTATTTTGCTGAAACTAATTAATTCTAAAGCTACAGTCATAAAAGTTTCATGTTACAAAGAGCAAAAAATCTTTCTATTACAAAATTGATGTTAGGGGCACTCCCATTCAAAATAGCATCTTCAACTATGAGAATGTGTACTGTATTTGTGTGCTTTAGAATATACTAAAATATCATCATCCTTCAAAGGTAGTTTTGCACAAAATTTAGTTAAACTCTGCAATCACTGCACCAAATGATATGCAGAACAATTTCAAGTCGAATCTACCTCAAGGTTAGATTGGTTGTACTGGATCATACAATATGCCATTGCTGTGGTGGCTACCATGATCCCCAGATTTAACCTCTTGGGCTTTTGTCAAAGATAAAGTTTTTGTGCCTTTGATTTACTCCTGTATGTCCAGGGGAAATGGAGGCAATACCTTGAAGGAGATACCTGAAATGCTCAAATTACTAACTATGTATGCTCTATTACGATTTTGGTAGAAACAGAAATACTGCATAGATACTTCCCATGTCACCGAAGGGTCATGCCTAGAGCATTGATGACTAAATCTTTTCTGTAAATTTTATACATTAAAATAAAATAATTACAACGTTTGTAAGGTTTTTTTTTTTTTTGTCTCATTTAATATTGAACACTGTGTTTTTGTAAAGGTGTGATTATTCTGAATATCAGCTTACTTCAAAACTACTCTCCTGACGGAAAAGTTAAAGTTGTTATTCCAAATAATGTTTTTTTTTTCTGTACTCTAAAATAAAAGCTTGCTGGATAAGAAAACTGACATTTTTTTTCTTCTCCAAAATGGAGAGAAGTTTTTCTGCAAAGCCATGTCTTCTGTTGTATCGCCGAAATTACTTTATCAATATGCGATCAAATAAAATACTCCATAAAATGATACAATGTTGGATTTACAGAGTTGGCATAAAAGAATATCCCTTTTTAAAAAGTTACATTTCTTAAACTATTACTTATCGCTATAAATGATAGATAAAAATAAAGATAAACATTCAAAGTTTCTTTTCACTCAACAAATGTTTGGTGTGTGAGCCTTTCATAACGCGACACACCAGGGCCGGATTTCGAAGTGTGGAGGCCCCGGGGCAAGGAAAGAGTGGAGGCCCCTAATCAGGGTTCGAAAAGATCATCATATTTTCGAAAATATCCGATACATTGAGATATATCCAAATATTTTGATATATATGTATATATCGGATATTTTCGACCCGTGAAAGTTAAGATACTTTGTAAAAATTTTATTATTGGGGCCCCTTTGTTGTGGAGCCCCCGGGGCAGTAGCCCCCGCCTGCCCTCCTTTAAATCCGGCCCTGCGACACACATCTAACCTGTATTCTAATTCGCTCCATACATTTTGGAGTGTTTCACTATCTATTTTTCGTAATGCTACACATATGTGATCTTTCAGTTCTTGCAATGTTGTAGGAAATGATGGTGTATAAACACTGTCTTTGACAGCACCCCATAAAAAAAAATTACATGTGGTTAGGTCCCTGGATCTTGCTAGCCAATGCATAAGGGGTAAATCATCAACTGCACCGCCAATCCAGCATTGCGGAATGTGTGTGTTTAAGTAATCACATATTTTCAAAAAAAACTTGCCTATTATATCGATAATCTAATAACTATCAAATTAAGAATGTTTATCTTTATTTTATGTCCCATTGATAGTGGTAAGTGTAATAGTTTATGAAGTATAAATTTTTAAAACTGGGATATTCTTTTATGCTAAGCCAGTATTTGTTTCATCCTCTGTTTGGTTAAAATATTAATTCAAGGGATGTAATTTGAAAAGGATTTCTTTTTAGAAATAAGTGAATCAAAAAGAGAAAGAAAGTATAAGAGTTAATTTTCAGAAAACCTTCACAATCTTAAAATCTTTACTAATATTATAAAGAGAGAGGACGGATTTTTGTGTGTTTATATGTTCGAGGTAATCTCCGGAACCACTGCACCTATTTGAAAAATTCTTTCACTGTATGAAAGGTGCCTTCTCACTGAGTAACATAGGCTATAATTTGAAAAAAATCCGATAAATAGTTCTTTTTTTATTCAAATTTAGGCCCAATTTTCACGTAAATTGCCTATTATTGGCTATTAAAGGAGTGAAAAATTACTTGCACATATTAATATTTTATATCGTTGAAAAGGGTAGAATTTTCCACGTTCTAAGCACTTTATTTCAATGCCCTAACTTAATTACGGCGGGAGTAATTTGCGTTTTTAGCTCAAACTTTTTTAGGCTTAGCTGAAATTTTGGCAATACTTTCTTCATTAAATCTATCTAGAAAAAGTGAAGGAATTGTCCCACAGTTTTCTTTTTGACACCGTTGGGAAAAGCAGCATTTTTTACTCCAGAAATGTCTCGACCTATGGTCGAAAAAATAACCTTCTATCTCCAAAGGAAAAAAAGTTACAAGCCGTTAAAAACAAAGTTCGAATAAATCTAATCTCCATTAAAATTACTGATGTTTTGTTTCGCATTGCCATGGTTATGTCTTTTAGCTTCGCTTCATTTTAATTTCTTAAAGGTCAACAAACTTGGCGCCACGGAATTATAAGCAATGGGGAAACATTTTCGCCAATTCATTTTTTACGATCTACTTTATGATAATTTCCCCGGATAATGTAGAAATTGCGGGAAGAGTTTCAAAACTAGGAGTCTTATAAATTTTCCTAATTGTCGCCAAATTTGTGGACGCCAAAGATCAAGGACTAATGTACTTCGGCCATGGCCTTGCTGATAGTGACAGAAGCAAACAATTATAGTCAATAACTGACGATAGCGCCAAACCCCCAGTTATCGAAATATCTTCGAAATTACTAACGAAAAGAAACCAGTGCATCGTAAAAGCAGGGGGGATGAAAGTTGTATTTCTACGCGCTTTTACATTCAATTCTAAAGAAGAACATTACTATGATTTAGCTTTCAAAACTTAATTATATCCAAACAAAATATCAATGTGAAAAGTAGTCAAGTTCGATCGAAATGAGGTTCTGGGTAGACGGTGTCACCGACAAGATTCTGATCTCAACAGATAACAATTTCCATAGCAGTTCCTCAAAGAAATTGGACTACCCCGTGTTCTTCAATTCATTTTAAAGCAATTTTTTACTTTCTTTGATCCCGGATTTAAACTTGGCAAGTTACTGTATAATTGAAGCAGTCCAAATTTTGGAAATTGTTTATTGACGACCGAAACTTGCCGCAAGTTTAAAACCAGGAATCAAAGAAATTAAAAAAATTGTTTTCTGAATGAATTTAAAAACATGGGACAGTCTAACTTCTATGAGGAACAGCTATGAAACTTGGTACCCGTTCTGATCTGAATTATTTTATCGGTGACACCGTCTACCCAAGGCCTCATTTTGATCAAACTTGGCTCCTTTTCACATTTATGTTTTGTTGGGATTTTATTTTACAGCGATCCACAGGGTACGGTAATGTTCACAGCCCTACTATTTTAATTACAATAGAGAAAATAATTCCTTTTAGTTCAGAGCAATTCCATGTATAACAGAAAGACTTTTTTTTTTTTTTGATGTTTAAGCGATTACATTGAAATTATTTTCATTTCAGCTGACTTTTTTTTTCTCTGCATTTTATTGTTAAAATATGAAAAACAAGATGGATAAAATAAAGTTATATTCCTTTTTCTTCAATGTTTGTGCTATTTTCTGCTCCGTGACCAAATGACACTTTTGGTCCATGAACCAAGTTTTTGGGCTTAGAACAAAACGATATTTTTGTGAAATTGTGTAATAATTCAATCTTTTAACTGACGAATACTTTCATGATAGAGAAGTAACAATAAGAAACTGTTAATTTAAATAATTTTTCATGCACTAAGTTGACAAATTCAAGTTTATACGTTCTGACGGAATAACTGCGGTGGAGTGGCTTTTAAAGTTCATTCATTGCTATAAAAATGGCCATATTTTTAGTTAAGTTAAAAATTGTTGCCTTTAACTTATATGACACTACTGTTGTTGTTTACGTGTCCATGGTTAATAACCGTGGAAGGATTGAGGGCCATTGCCTCGAGATTTTGGACTTTTTTATTTATTCACACATAGACAACATGAGAAAGATTTTCAGCGTAAAGGAAGGAAATACACCACTCAGAGCATCCGGGGTTATCGGACCCACGTTTACCAGCATTTGAAGCGAAGTTTCTTCCACAAAGCCACGAAGGCCCCCAATGCAGAATGATTGAGGCATAATGAGTATAGTTATATATATATAGTTTACAAAATCATTCCAATAAATTAATGAAAAAAAATTCTTTCGAGAGAATTTTGATGGATAGGTGTGATCTCTATATCAGGATATTTCTTAAAATTACTTTATGGACTACTAGTGGCACCTGCACGGCTTCGCCCCTAATAGAAAAATTAAAGGTCTTTTGGTTCGCTTGTATATTTACAAATAATGTATGGTGAATTTTCTCGCCAATTGGCTTGTACCGACGTTACAGTTCCACGTTATGATAATTTCGTATCTCGCCAATTGGCTTGTGCCCATGTTACGGTTCCACGTTATGATAATTTCGTAATTTATGATAGTTTTTTTTTTCTTAAAATTGGAATAAAAAAAGAACCACATCGAATTTTTGAAAAATCGCTTCAAGGTGCACACCCTCATGCTACATACTACCTTCGTGCCAAATTTTATGAAAATCGGCCGAACGGTTTAGGCGCTATGCGCGTCACAGACATCCTACAGACATCCTCCAGACATCCAGACATCCTCCGGACAGAGAGACATTCAGCTTTATTATTAGTAAAGATGTTTGGTGCTTAAGACAAAATTATATGTGCACATTTTAACTAACGACACAAAATCTTTCTTTTTATTTCAGAGTGGAAAGAGAAATTTACACTTTATATTTACTTTATATTTACTACTATACACTTTTATAGCACGAGCAGAGCTGTGTGGGTACTCCTAATAGTACATAAAACTGAAATTTTGTCCAAAAAATTAAAACTGAAAAATTGACTTTATGCAATGTTTATCTCTTTTTTTTTTTTTTTTTTTTAAAGTTTCTTAAATTTTTAATTTGTATAGTGTTAATGATCTGAACTTTGACATCTCCTTTTGATATATCCAGTTTAGTAAATATATTGCATTCCTTTCAGCCAAATAAAGTGCATCCTGCCCCACTTCCAATCATGCCAAATAGAGTGAATAGGTACCTGAAGGAGTCACCTCCAAAACCACGAGTCAAAATTAGCTGTGATGATAAAGGTTTGTATTTTTACTATTAACATCATTATTTTGCAAAAGTTTGAGATATTTTCAACTAAGGCATATTCTACTTCAAAAAATAAGATGTGAAAAATTGCATCAATCGTGTTACTTGAATATGAAATAAAAATTTACTTGTTTTGTTTTCAAGAACTTTAAGAAACAGTATAAAAAGTAAAATTAACCGCCTTATTCAGCTAAGCTGCCTACGCTGTCGAATCAAAAACACAGCTTTGACTTCATTCAATCTGCTTGATCTCATACATGTGTGGTATGTTTGTATGTAATTTCAGGAGTGCCTATGAGGAAAGTCATGACTCAGACGTTACCACTGAAATTTTTAGGGTTTTTTTTTGGGGGGGGGGGTTATCACCCCTGTAAGTCGAAGGCAAAACATTAAACTTCTCTACTTTTTAATAGGGGAAGTGCACCCAAATCAGACCCTCAATTGTTTTTCTTCTTACAACTTTGTTATTACATGGTGGTTAAAATTTTTCTGACATTACTTAAAAGCTGACAGCTTCGGCTCGGGTGGATCCGAATGAAACTTTGCCAATCAATATAATAGAAATTGTTTTTCTAATAAATATTCACTTAATGAAGCAATAAATAAATACCTTTGTGCCGAGGAATAACCTGAAATATCCAACACTGTTTAGCACAAATAAACAGATAACAGAATGCACGTGTTTCGGGGTTTCAAAGAACCCTTTTTCAATTCAAAGGTGTGAGCTTCTTGATGTAAAGAAACCAGTAAAAGCAATGAAAATGGACAGCAGACAGCTTAAATAAAATAACGTTGGATATTTCCTGTTATTCACTAAATGGTTCATAATTTCATTGGTCAAACTGTGATATTTTGAAATACTTAGTAACAAATACAGTTGGCTCTCTGTTTAACGACGTTCTATTTAATGACGTTCTCTATTTAAAGACGGCTTTTCACGGTCCCAGATGGTCAACTATAGTGTTAAAAGCATTCTATTTAAGGTCGCTTTCTACTTAAGGACGATTTTTTGTGGTCCCTTGAAAGTCGTTAAACAGAGAGCCAACTGTACATATTTACCTATTGTGGTATTTAGTGGTTGGTTGCCCTGCTTAAGATTTATAAATTATTTTTAAAATAAGCCAAAGCAGAACTTTTTGTCAATTAAAACAAAAAAGCTAGGTGCCAATGATACTTTGCTTTCCCATTCTAACTTCAAGCCCGAAATTGAACAATTGCAAATTGTATGTCACCGGTGTGGACCCCTGAACAAAGTTCAAGTATACTGTAGGTTTCACTCCCCTGCTGTCTTCATTTGTAGTTAATTATCTGTTTTTCTTTATAGGTATCATTTTACAATGGGATGCAGATATCACTGATAAGCATGAGAAATTGCAGTGCTTTGAGATTTTTGGCTATCAAGAGCAAAAAAATCAGAATATTACAAGTGCACTGTGGAAAAGGATAGGAAATGTCAAAACTCTATCATTGCCAATGGCGTGTACTTTAACAAAGTTTGTTCCTGGTAACAATTATCATTTTACTGTTAGAGGACTTGATATTCATAACCGTCCAGGCATCTTCAGTGATCCAGTTAGTACTAGATTCGACCCTGTGGTCAAAAAAACTTAAATCCAAGTGAAGTCATCTCTCGTTGAGATTTTTACCTTACAATATGAATTGTATAGAAGTGATGAAGAAGATTTGTAACTGAAAAGCATTTCCATATATTTATTTTTTAATAAATTAAAAATTATTACTTTTGTACTGTTGTGTGTGTATATAGTGTATAAAATAAAACCTCATTTTTTGCTAATTTTGAAATTCTCTTTAGTGTTCATAAAGTCTTTATTTTATTAAGTTTTTTAAAACAAATTTATTAAATAATGAATTTATGAAATCAGGACTAAATTGGCTTTGAATTCATCGCCTATTTTACAATCTTGTATAACCCTGATTTCAAGATTGTCAATGGACTGTAAAAAAAGTTATTAATTTGAGGGTATTGTTAAATCAAAAGCATAGATGTTAGTTAAACTGTTGGTATTACATAGGTTCAGTTCTTGGAAGAAAAAAAATGCATTCTTATCACTTTTGAGGAATAAAAATCCTTTTAGCACAGGTGGTTGGTGGACCAAAAAAGTGAGAAGGTGTCCCCTGAAGTTGCTCTTTCTTTCTTTTTTTGAAAATTGGCCTATAATACTGGATTTTAAAATTATCTCAATAATTCAGAACGCGGCCCCCAAAAATTGAGACAAACTACTCCCAGACTTTTTCTAGTTCAAAGTTCCTTTTTAATTTTTATGAAATAAAAGCATGAGAAAACATCCAACTAATCAAAGTTTTTTTTTAAGCTCTTGAATCTATCAGTATTACCATTTTTCAATCCATCATTAATTTCAAATTTAGAAAAGGAGATGGGCAAGGCCCCTTCCTCCCTCACCCCCCCCCCCCCCAAGGCTTTTGAAAGTGAGGGAGCAGTTATCCCCCCCCCCCCTCTACCAATTACCTAAGCTTTTCATTAATGATTACTTCAATTTCTCAGCCAGGAAAATGGGTTCCACTTTTTTGACTTCGTCCATCTGCTAGTTACACTAACTTTTGCTAGGACAATTGGATGTTATTGGGATGTGAGTCTTATTTTATTAAGCAAACATACCAGTGAAAAGACTTACTCTGTGCATCGATCAAGAATATCTTGCAAGGATCATAGTGACCATATGCTCTGGTTTTCTTAGCAATGCAAGTGCGCTCTGAGTGTTTGACTGCATTTCAAACAAGATGTGTGTTTTAGTCGACTAGTAAGTTACTGCTCATAAGCCAGGACTGAGGCAGCTCTGCAGGCAATGTCAGGTTACACCGTTTAGAGACTGGAGTGAAGCCCTGTTATTGACTCGCCGAGCTGCAGGCAACCTCCAAATCGGTTATTGTCTATTTCAGACTGATGACTCCATAATATAGTTAAGAACTACATAGAATAAAGTGAAAGAAAAGTTCATAAAAACAACTCTTCCACTTTTATTAGCTTTAACATCTCAATTTTTATTAACAGAAAGTCAAAAATCAAAGTAAAGTATTCTTAAAATATATGTGTACTTTATTAATTTTGCTTATGTATTCACAATGTTATTGCAGGTTCGAAGACTTTCTTACAGCTACAAAAGTCTGATTTTGTGCTAAGTTGCAATCGATTGAGATAGTTGTGTTATCCACGTGGAATAAATCTTAACTTTACATCTGTTGCTTGGAAAGTGAGACCAAGTATGGTGTTGTATTTCACTTTCTGCCCTTCCTCTGGTAATACGGTGAATTTTTGCATCAAAGTTGTGAAATAGAGAAGGATTTCCATCATCGCAATCAGTTCACCGGGGCAGGACCGCTTACCTGCAATAAGTAATGCATGCTATAAAATTGTGTCTTTGAACAAATGATAGATAATTATTGCGTTTGTTTCTTGCTTAACACGGTGATTGCCAACTTGGAGATTGCTCATAGATTGTGTTCTTTTCTAGGACGCCAAAACGATAGATGGCTCCTGGCATGAGAACAAAAAATCTGCTGGTTTGCACAAACAGAGAATTTATTAAAAAATGAACAAAAATATAATTAAAAATTAGTTCAAATTCAAAAGAAAAATGATATTTTATTGTTTGTAGTACACTTCTAACACTTTTCATGCCTTTTTTTTTTTGTGGAGGTACAGAATGTTGTCGAATATTGTTGTTTTTTCCGGTAGGTGGCTTCATTTTTTACGATTTTTGATGATAACCATGCACTAGAATTGGAGTTATTAATAATGTAATGTGATTAAATCAAATTGTCAGTTTAGGCCAGATTTCTCAACATTGCTGTGGCAGTCAACGTGTTAAGCACAAGCTCGGTCAAATGCTTCAAGATTTTGTGTTGTAGGATATTGACAAAACCTCTTTCACTGATTCTTAGCAATATGGGTTTTTTTACTAATACTAGGGTTCTAGGGCAAGTCATTAGTTTTGCATTAAATTGCTTGTTTATGTTTTAATAATGCATTGTTAACCTTACCAGGATACCATACAATAGTGTAATACCAAGATAAAAACTTACATTTGTAGCATTTGAAAGAGCATAATAAAATAGGTTTCTAGATAAATAAACTCTTTGCCCTTGTGTCCCCGTAACCAAAATATATAATCTTAAACTTACAGTCTGCCAACATTTCCAGAAAAGTCGCCAAGTTTAGGAAGTTTTGGGTGAGCAATGGGAGACATCTTTCACAAGTTTTGCAGATAATATTTTGCTTCAGTCTTGCCACATACAAGGGAAAAGATTGACGAGAATTCGTCTCAATATGCTCTTTTGATTGCTTGCTTTTTTCAACTTATCGAACAATTTGAGTAGTGTCTTGGTTGGAAATTTGACATTCAAAGTATAGGGCATCATATTCTGTCTGAAGCCATCTTTCAGCCAGTTCTTAGATATTGTGACAATAAGATTTTTTTTAAATAATTAAAATAATCGTACCTATCACAATAATGAATATTAATGGGATAATAACCATCTTGTCACAGTGCTGTGGATACCCAAGCACCACATATGTTTCACATCAACTACAACTATTGAAGCAAAATATTTTCTATCTTTGTTGACTGCTGATTTCTAATGCATCCACTTCATTACCCAATTGGGTGATAAGAAGCTTAAATACCCGGTTTTTTATTGGTGATCTGCCGCAGTTCATGCACATGTTATCGGTATGTTACGAAAATTCAAAACTTGCGACTCACGGTAATAAATATTTAACGGCATCTGACAATACGTAAATGAACAAATCACTAATTGCATTTTATTACTTACCAAATGAAAAAGGAACGTAACTGTCTGGTTTGAAATTGACTTGCTTTCCATCATCTAGTAAGAAGCGTTCCGGAATAAATCTCTCTGGATTGTTCCAGTATTTCGGATCATTGTGTAGAGCCCAGTTGTTTGCTACAATCGCAGTGTGCTTTGGAATATCATATCCTGATATTTTTATGTCTTCACTCGTCCTGCAATTGGCAAGAACCGAATTGAATATTTTTGAGTGTATTATAAAATTTGTAAAGTTACTTGAAACTTGTGGAATACAACATAAAGCAGTCAAGTACAAATTCATTTATTCAGTAAATTACCGCCCATTAGCCAGGGCTAAAGCAGATATACATGAAATACACCGCCAGCTCAGTCATTTCCAGCCGAGGGCTACCAAACCATTATTTCGGTCACTCGTCTGGGTCTGTGGTAATTCTAGTTTGGCTACCAGTTTGTTTGGCACTCTTGGCTACCTTAAGAGGTTTTCCACCTCCAGCTCAGTCACTTTCCTATGCCGGGCTGATGAGTGCTAATAAGCATGAAGCTGCAGTCCTCGGCTGGAAATGACTGAGCTGGTGGTGTATTTCATGTACAAATTCATTTGTTGATAAGTTGAATGTGAGAAAGTTGTATGGTTTAACATCTAAGGTAAAACACCAGTAGTGGCCATTGCTTCAGTAATGGCCACTTCAAGGTTTAAAACACACTAGTAGTAGCCACGGTGAAGTATATTTAAACAATGGGTCTACAATATTAATTACCTCTCTTGAAACTCAATGAGCGTACTAAAGACCAACTCATCCTCAATTGTCCCATGATTTAAAAATGCCAAAATTCAATTTGTTCAATTTTTTATCCATTTTTATTATAACTTCAAATTTGATCCATTAGCAGCCACTCCAAAATCTGAAAATTTCAGTAGTGGCCATCTGCCATTCTTCCATCCGAAGAATTTGCATTACTTACTAAAAATTCAAATAACTGGTGAATAAAATTGATTCAATAGGATAGTTACATTAAGTATCAACAAAATACCACATTCTTATTGTTCATATCTTCCTTCAAAGTATATAGGTAAGCTTGAAGTGGCCACTACAGGTGTCATAACTTAAATATCATAGGTTTTATTAATATGAGGATGAGTATTTAAATGCTTTTCTTTTTTAATGATTCTAAGCGTACTTTCAGATGAGCGCTGAATAAATGAATGAGCAAACCAACAAACTGACAGTTGTAACACTTACTCTAGGAGAGAGCAAGAGTCCCCTAAACCACCCCTCTCCCCGACCCGGCCTCTTCTCTTAAATTGAAATCATTGTAGTCTGATTTTAAGTCTTCAATCCAATCCCTGCTGGCATAACTTGCTTTTAAAACTTCAATTTAAAAAAAATTTATGGAAGATCCCTGATGATCCCACCCTCTATTCTTCTTTTGAAATCATTAAGACTGCCTTAAAGCTTCAGTTTGAGAACCTGCAATTTATCTTCCCTTCAAATCAGTAAATTCATCCATTTTCTACTCCGCTTATCTTTTAATTTTTACATCCTTTTTTTCCCCCTCAGCTTTCGGCTTAGCTAGTCTAGATTCAAAAGTCCCCCCCCCCCCCCCAAGTTACAGCACAATGAATATAAATGTTAAACTATGTTACAAAACAGTTACAGCATAGTGCAGCTAATTGATTGATTGATTGAAAGTTTTTTAAGTGATTTTTGCCTATCCTGCGAGAGGAGGTTTGTACCACGGCAGAAAGAAAAGGAGAGAACCAAGGGATGCATGGGAGGAGGGGGGGGGAGAATGCAGCAAACTTCAAACCACCCATATGTTAGTAAAACAGCATCCTATTTCTCATAGTTATGTCACAATCCAATCCCTGCTATTATAAAGTCACCACATTTGACGTTAATTAAGAGAGAAAAGGATCATGTATGGCTTTCTCTTGGATGAGCTCCAATATTTCTTTTCTTTACTAATAATAAAGCGGAAAGTCTCTCTGTCTGGATGTCTGTGACGCGCATAGCATCTAGACCGTTTGACCGATTTTCATGAAATTTGGCACAAATTTAGTTTGTAGCATGGGGGTGTGCACCTGTGCAAAGCAATGTTCTTTTTCTATTTCAACTTTAAGAACTTTTACCGGAGCAAAATTATCATAAGATGGGTGAGTAAATTACGAAATTATCATGAAGTGGAACGGGAGAGCGAATGAACATAGCCAATTGGCGAGAAATTCGTCATCCATTATTTGTAAATATACAGGCAAACCGAATGACCTTTTAATTTTCAACTACAGGCAAAGCCATGCGGGTACCACTAGTAAAAAATAAAAGCGAAATTACAGCAGGAGGACTTACATTCTCAGAGTATTGATTGGCACTACAGATCTCCATCGCATGGCTTCCATTATGGTTGCAAACGTGTATGGAACTCTTGTCCTGTCTGCCCATCGCAAAGTTCCCTCTTTACCCAATACGTTGTCCAGTTCTTCCTGGACTCGTTTCTGCGTTTCCTGGTGTTCCGCCATTGATATTAAAATGAAGACTAGAGTGGTCCTACTTGTCTCGCTGCCTCCGATAAGCAGGGCCTGTGTGTTGCCACGAAGATGTCTCTCTGAAATAGAAATGAAACGAAAAATGTAAGTTTCAATCTGTCTCCTCTTTTTGAGGGGGCTCACATTCATGGTTGACAAGGTTTCTTTTCATTGTTTTTTACGCATTGTGCATAGTCTGGTTCTGAGAAGAGGATCCCTGACCTGGAGCAAGTTCCTTTCTTCTTGGAAAGAACAATCAGTAAGAAGAAGATATGCTGCATTTACAAACTTGGGTTACATCACTTCACGTTATTGGCGAGAAAATAATAAAAATTCCATTGTTTAAATAATTAACTTTCTCTTATTTAAATCTTGTATGGTACAATAGTTTTTTTTAAGTGCACTATATATTTTCGAGTATATTTTTTTCAGTTCATCATCACTACTTCCAGAATAGAAAAGGTAGTTTATTCTAAAGACCATATAATAATTTAGAATGTTTTGGCAGAGAAAAGAACTTCTGACAAGCATATTTCAGTCGAATTGGTCCAGAATTTACTAGGGTTCTTGTGCCATTAAAACCAAATAAACAAACCAACCAGAATTTGCTATATTGATTGCCAAACGTGCAATGCTGGTATCAACTTTGTTTTTATGCATGTTCCTTTACTCAACACTAAAACCGTTTTTCTCACTTCTACTGAAGCAATTGGATTGATTTATCCTTAGTCCATCGGAGCCTATTTCATCCGACTCAAACCATTAAAAAGAGATAAAATTGAGGGAGTGAGAAGACTTTCATTTGTGAAGCAGAAATTCCAAGTCACTTGATAGATTTTAACGCAAAACGTAGGAAGAAATCCGGTTTCTTTCTCTAGTTTCACGCAAAACAGGGCAACCATTCGTCATTGTTGAGTCACATGACTTGGGATCTTAGATCTTTTTTCCAGCTTTTACAAAGCCAATGATTGCACTTGCTCCCGCTATTTACTAATTCAAAATTTAGTACAGTTGAGGCAAATGTTTAAAGAATATATCATAAAGTATTACTGTACTTGATTGTTGGAATACATTTTTCATAGCGCAAATACATTCGTAATTGTACTTGAAATTAATGTTTACAAGTGATCATTAAGATCAAGTGAATGATCAAAGAAGTGGAAGAAATAAAACTATCTACTCAGGAACACATCATTTTGTTTTCGTTACAGTAATTTTATTCATTGATGTTGTATTAATTTGTGCTTTTGAAGGGAAATATTTTCATCAATAGATTGATTTTGGTGCTGTCTCATCGATAGAGAAATGCACATTTGAAACAGCTATATTATAATATCTAGTAAGTGAGTTTTTAATTTAAGAGTGTTGATTTATTTATTATTTTTAACTAATACCGAAAATATTGGAATTTTACCTCACCAAATACCGGTATTCGGTATACTGATATTGCAATCACTAGTTACAACAAATATTCGAAGTTATTACCATTAGAAATCAGGGCCCAACTAACTAAAAGTGAGGCCCTAGTCTCACAATAATATCGAAGCCTCCTGATGACTATAGCCGGTCGGAACGCATTTTTGGAGGCCACTTTGTCTACCACAGAACTTTGTAAATCATTTATTATGTGCATTCATTACCCTTCGGGACACTGCAAAACTGTCACATGATAAATTTGCTTCTGGCAGAATGAATAAAAATTCTCCTTTAAGAAAATTATTTTCCAATTACAAAGGCCTTTTTTTTTTCAATTATTACGCTTAAAATACATGCATTCTTTGTATAATTGTAATGCTGTGCATCGCTCTTTAAGTAATTTGGGGCACCAGGCTCAGGCCTAGTTGGCCTGTGAGGTAATCAGGCTCTGTTAGAATTCTACAATTGAAGAAACTCGATGCCATGAAGGGCAAGCAGGGTTCTGTCAAACGCAACGTTCGCATATGTCTGCTGGTGGGAACTTCGAGCATATGTTGTAACATTTGATTTTTTTTCATGTAGTATTCAATTTATACCATTTACTATGTCCACTAAATGTTTCCCGTCAACCACTGTTTCATTTTCTTTCAGACTTTCTATTGCTGCTATCACTCTTTCCCTTGACGTTCCTTGCTATTTATTCCTATCCAATTTTTATTCCTTTAAATGAAATCTATTGCCATTAAAAATTTCGCTACAGTTTTGAGACACTCGGTGTACTTAAAGGCATATTGCACACCGGCAAGGAAAGCGACGCAACTCAAAATTTATGAAAAACGTACTAACTAGTGCACGAAATACACTGCCAGCTCAGTCAATTCCAGCCGAGGACTGGAGTTTCGTGCTTATTAGCACTCATCATTCCGGCATAGGTAGTGAACGAGCTGGAGGTGGAAAACCTCTTAAGGAAGCTTAGAGTGCCAAACTACTAGCTAATACACAATTAGCACTAGGCTTCCTTAAGAGAGACTGTTTTGATGTCCTAGCATTTTATTTTCCCACCGCCACCCTCCGCACCATCACCGTCGACGGGCTCCTCACGATGCTGCTCCTATAGCGAAAGCCGTCTCCAGGTTGCATCCATGTCCTACACACACGCGCATACATACACAGCTACACGCACACAAACACATACACACACAAACACCTACACACACATACACCTACACACACATACACCTACACACACATACACTTACACACACATACACCTACACACACATACACTTACACACACGCATACATACAGACACCTACACATACACACACAACTACCCACACATTCATACAAGGACACTAACACATATGCCTACACACACAAACACACATGCCTACACACACATACACATACCCCCTACACACATACCCCCCACACACAAACACGCACGCCTACATACACACTCGTGACTGCGAAAAACATAATTTGAATTCAAGATGTCAAAATTCAAATTAATATATATATATATTTTTTTTTTTTTTTTTTTTGAGCAATCACGATTGCTTATTGTTCTCATTTGACCGTTTTTGATGTCCGTGCCTTTTTCAGCTTGGACCAGAAGCCTCTGCAGCACCACCACCCACCGTCCTCTGCAGGCGGCGCGGCTGCTCCGGTCCTGAGTTATCCGCTTCTCCTGGTCGGAGGCGTCCATGTCCTACACACACGCACGCTCACACACTTACACACACACATACACACACACCTACGTGCATACACACAGGTCTACGCACACACACAAGCCTACACACTTACACACACAACTATGCACACGTAACCGCCCAGGAGGAGAGGCAGGCTTGGAGGGGGGGACAGGAGCTGTTTCTAGAAACAATATCTCAGTTCGTGATTGCGAAAAACATAATTTGAATTCAAAATTTCAGAATTCAAATTAATTATTTTTCTTTTGAGTCGTATTCATTTCCTTGCCGGGCTACGATATATGTGTTTGTAAAAGTAAGTCTGTTAAACAGAAGTGAACCTGCTAAAAGCGAGGGCACACCGCCCTAAATATCACGAAGAGCCCCTCAAAACAAAAGCCTCCCCTCCCCCCCCCAAAAAAGTAAAATACCCATTAAAACACTCCCTCCCCCACTAAAAATTTTAATGGCGCAATTTGCGCCATGATCCCTTCTAGGTAGCCACACCCGAGTTAGATTTTCGACGCTTTTATAGACATTACCTGAAAAACTAGTTTCCTTGTTCTTCAGTGCATTTCGTCTAATTTCGTTTACGTATTCATCGACGAATGAGTCGCTTGCACTATCTTCCATTTTGTCCTGCTTTTCTTGGATGGCTTTTCTGAAAGATGAACTCACAAAGTCAAAATTAAAAGCACATATGTTTCGAATTTGGTTAATTTATAATTACTTCAGTTAATTACTGGAAAAATTGTTTTTTATTGTTGAGAAGAATTTTGAAATTTTTAAAATAAACTTTTTTAATGCTTCTAACAAAATTTCCAAATCTACACAAAAGAGATGCATATTTTTCACGTAATAGTATTAAACTATCATCAAATGGATAAAAATATTTAACGTTAAACTTAAATCAGCTGCACTTCATAAAAAAATGCACTATTTTGTCAAAAAAAAGAAGCTTTACTCGTACACCATGAAGCGCTGCCTGAAATTCTTTAATATTTCGGATTGTAACTTTTTTTTTTTTTAAAAGTTTGTTACAAACCATACTTTTGTTTTCATCTTTGTCGTATTTAGCAATTTTGTTATGTAGATTATTTCATTACAATTATAAAAATGTTCGTTCTGAAATTGGTGAATTTAATCGCATGTTTAGAATAAAGTTGAAGCCCTTATTATAAAAATAAAATCCTTAGGATTACAGAAGTTGTATGCTCTTCAGAAAAAATATTATATTCATAACTTAATTGTATTTATTTAACTAAACCATACGATGGGATTTAGTTCTTCATCAATGAGGTAAATGAATTAATTTTACTTGTAAAATCTCAGTTTGTTAAAGATGAGAGATTTAATATGGTTTGAATGAACGCGATTAATAGTTCACTACAATTCATATTTTGTTATGGGGGTTCAGCATAATGATCTGCCCATTTTCAAGCAGCAACATCGATCATGGTGATCCTTAACCGTCTGTGGTCTCTCTTTAAAGACTTCCTCTCTTCAGGTGTCCCCAAAGAAAGTATCCGTTTTTAGGTGCACCCAACTAAAGACTTCAGTATTCAAGTGTCTACAAAGACTTCCGTCTTTTGGTACCGCCAACGAAAGACTTTAGTCCTCAGGTTCCCCAAAAAACATCTCCGTTTTCATACGCACTGCGGCAAGAAAAGTGACTCAACTAAAAAAAAAAAAAGCATTGGAGAAAATCCAGGTTCTACGCAATAGTAGTTTTAAGTGATTCAGACTCAGATATCACAATACGCGCAAAAAAAAAAAAGAAAAAAGGATGTGATGTCTACTAGTTAGTTTTTGTTGTCTAAATTAATAATGTATACTAAAAGTTCAAAGATGTTTCTACTAAATTATGAAATTTTAATGACGTGTCACTATTGATTATATGGTTTCTATGCAACCACGCACTAGTTATGTTAGCAAACTTTGTGCAAGTTTTGTGGCAAGAAAGAGTATTAAATTTAGATTATTAAATCCATAGCTAGTACGGTTTTCCAAAATTTTGAGTACGATTTTCGAAATTTTTGAGTTTTTCAGATAAATAACTTTCCTTGCCGTGGTGCAACTGCAGTTTTCAAGTGTTCCCAAAGAAATATTTACGTCTTCAGGTATCTCCAAAGAAAGACAGAGGTGTTGAACAGCGATCACTAAACCACCAGATTTGTATCTGTAACTAGGTCTTCCAGTACTGCACTACACTATAGTTCAGGGTCCTCCGCACCATACGTATCACTGTACCTGTTTTAACCTCGTATGGGCCCTGAAGACAGCTGTTTTTTGATCCACAGCAGGAGTCGAGTAGGTTTCCATCAACGAGATTGCACGATGCTTATGGCAATGTTAGCAAATGGTACTGCTTGATTCTACTATTCAAAACAGCATGACTCAAAGGTCGTCGTGTACTGCACTACTGTGCTTCTGTCTGCTAGTGAAAGATTAACAGATCATTGTACCGAACCCTTTACAGATGTTCATTCATAAAGGTTTTGAAGTATTTTTTTTATGGCTAATATAATTACTATCATTAACACTTACGTAGCAAAATTAGTGAATTTTAAAATTGTTTCAAAATTTAAAGACTGTCTCGTAAGTCCCAGGAACGTCAAGAAGTCGCTTAATTTTGGAAGAAACACATTCAGACCCAAAGATGGTAACGAATTGGAGACTGCATCCACGCATTGACTCACTAGTTCTGTGTCTGGGTGACCAATGGGCAAACGATGACCAAAAATTAGTGTCAACACATTGTTCGTAAACGTACTAGTGAAGAACTTTCGAACATCTAGCGGAGCTGTTCCATGCTTTTTCATCATTTCCACCACTTCTTTCAGTTCTTCCTAATAAAGAATGCATTTCAGGAATATAAGTATAAATTAGAATAGTTTTATAGTAAATATATGTAATACATATTAGAAATAAAAAAATTATCTTGAAAAATATGCTACAAAAACGTGAGAATCATGATTTTTACATTTTTTTACGCTGGATGTATCAAGAAGCTGAATTTGGCACATCTTGGTAACCAGATACTAGCCTCATCGGGAACTAGGGGCCCGACCCTTGGGAGTCCCCAGCTTGAAATCGGTGTAGTGTAGGTTTTATGGGTAGGAGGGTAAGCCCACCAAACTGGCAAGGGCCCTGCTTTGGCCCTGAATTGAATTGGGAAAGAGAGCAGGAAGCCCTAATATGTGTCTAAATTTCAAGTATGCTAGCTAATGAGGATTAGAATTGCTTTAAAGTTTTACTCGTTTAATAGTTACAAAATTAAGAATAAAAAGACTTTGTTATTTTCCTTTTCTGATATTAGAAAGTAAAAAAAAATCTTCTGTTATACCATACAAAACGTTTCGGGGCGGGGCCACGTCCGTCGCCTCCCCCCCCCTTTTGGATACAGCCCTAGCCGTCTCCAAGAGACGTCATTCGTTTCATGTACCATTACGGGCTCTTCGCAGTTTCCAAGAGACGTCATTAATTTCATATACCATTAGATTCTTCGTCGTCTCCAAAACTTCATTCATTTCATATGCCGTTACAGACTACGCCGTCTTCAACAGACGTCAATCATTTCACATATCATAAGACTCTTTGCTGCCTCTAAGATGTCATTGTATGTTAAGGGATTAGTATAAATTTTACTCATCATTAAAAGCAAATTTAGTTGTATTAAAAGTGAATTTTAGAGGGAAGGGAGCCATTTTACCTGCACTAATTCTTCCCAGCGTGTTCTTCCAAAGCCAATATCTTTCATGGCTTTCACACTGAAACGCCTTTGCTCCACCCATTCTGCTCCATTCACTCCACCAAGCCCTGGAAGAAAAGATCAATTATCATTCGTTTTACATTAATTTCTGCTTTCTACAATACGACGCATTGCTTATCACATTCATTAAAATCATTTTGAGGTTGATAAATGTGGCGCAACAGCCCATGAAGATCAAGTTCTACTGTACCCATTAGTTCTCCTGACGGTAGGCTCTGGGGTGCAAAAGCAGATGTTTCGGCAGGGTGGTCAGCCGAACGCGGAATTTCCAGTGCTTAGTTCCCAAGCACGCTTGGCACTCATTTTATCAACCTTCTGATGAGATGAAAGGCTGAGTCGACTATGCCCCACCCTGATTTTGCGACGCGAAAGCACGAAGCGCTACTACTAAGCCACTAAGATTCCTTACACTGCCTGAGAAATGTTGAAATACAGTTCATTGGATAGGCGATGTCCTTCAAAGCTTTTATGCTATTCAACTAGAAGTTCTTAATAATGTGTGTTAAGTATAATTGCTATATTTCGTGCATGAGCAGTGAAAATTTAATTCATTCAAATGTTCCTATTTTATAAAATTTTCTGTTTTAAATTTCGGCATTATATTTCCCTTTTTCTGAAAATTTGGTAAAATTTTCTAGGGAACTCGTCCTGTTATATGTCATAACCTTGCTTAGCAAAATGGTTTTTAGGAATAAATGCTTAAACTTTCTCAAATATAAAAGTTTTTTTACAAAACTGCATGGAACGTACAAAGCAAGTAAAACTAACTTTGAGGATTTACAACTTTTTTGTAGCTTTATACAATGCAGGGAGGACCAGGAAAACGACGTTTTAGCTTATTTAATTTGTTACTGTTCCCCTAAATGCGCGCAAGTATAAGTGTTTACTTTACTGTAGGGTGTGAGCTCAAGTATAACCTTTTTATGACAAAAGATATAGAACAATTCTTCTGGTACTTCTCTAGAAATTCAAAAAAATATCTGTTTCTGTAAGTGTCTGGATACTATATGAGGTTGGACGGTGATCAACTCATGAATAAACTACTCATCAAACAATAAGATATCATCTGCCTCCACCTAGGTTATTCACTATTACAGACAGATCAGTTCACACAAGAACAAAACTGTAGTCTCTGGGTGTGATAACTGGACTTTCTGGTACATTGCATGTAGTTCTGCCTTAGCCCTGACTTAGGGGCGGGTACTTACTGCTAAATAAAAAGGAGGTCAAAAGTTTTTTTTTTTTTTTTTTTTTTTGAGTGAATTGACAGTAGTAACCTTCTTTTATAGATTTCCAAAAAGAAGACGACTTGTTTGTCTACTGATAAGACGTGTTTGTTCACTGGATTGGTGCAATTGTTTTCATTTCCCTCTTCCAGAGAAACCCGATGCATAACCTTAAAAAATCTATTTTTTAAAAAATAATTGCATTTAAGTAGTACGATCCAAAAGTAATGAGCCTCACGTTATACTGACGCATGCACACATTGCAGCTCGCTCCGCTTGACAGCGACGGTAGTGGGGGTTGTTGGCTTTAAAGCGCAATGCACGTAAGTTGCCTCCCAGTTTTGGGAGCAGTACCATCAGCTTTAACAGTAACCCCTATACGGTGGTGCGTGACACGGCGATATGGAAAGTTCGTCAGAGCAATGCAAAGAGATTAAATTTTGCTTCTGGTTTCCCTCCCAAACGTTCACAATGCTTCAACAGGCGTTTGGGATTGAGTTTCTGTCCTGTTCCCAAGTAGAAGAATCGTACGAGTACCTTTTGTATGGCCGGGAAGTGGTGACTGACGAACCTCAGTCTGGAAGCCCGTACTGATGTAAATGTGCAACGAGTGCGTGAATTTTTGAACATGGACTCGTGTTTGAGTCTCTACCAAGTAGCAAGAGCCCTGGACTTATCGGAAACAACGGTGCAACGCATTGTTACGGAGAAGTTGCACAGGAGGAAAGTATGCGCGAAACTTGTATCGAGAATTCTGACTAAAGAAGATCCGAGTGAACGCTCCCGTGGTGCCCTAGCCTTCTTACAGACTGAGATTGTGGCCTCCTGACTTCCTGTTTCCACTATTAAAATCAGCGCTGAAAAAGAAACGTTTCGATTCCATCGAGGACATCCAGTTGTATGTCAAGGCAGCCCTTGCAGATATCTTGAAACAGGAGTTCAGGGATGCCTTTAAGTAACGGAAAAGCCGCCTGCAGAAGTACATTGTTGCAGGAGGTACCTATTTTTAAGACTATTAGGCAGTTGTACCGATCAGCTCAATAAATCTGCCTTTTTACACGAAGGCTCATTACTTTTGTAACGTACCATGTAACTACCAATCGAAGTGTTTTAACTGCCATGTGCTACAGTTTTTAACAACCTACATTGTTTAACGACGTAATGAATTTTTGAAAATGAAATTGCTTTTTAGTGATCACTCACTTGTCGGTCTACCCTGTGTGTCTGTATGTGAGACTTGTTGAGTTGCAGACAAAAGAACATTTTTGCTGTATTCACATATGAGTACATCATTCTGATATTTTACTAAAAGTCGAACTATTTATTATTTTTTTACTACAATTTAAAAAATATTAAGAAAAAATAAAATAAAATAAAAACTTACCCAGTCCATTTGGTATAATGTCAAAAAAATTCTCTGGCCGGTTAGCTGTTTCTGCCTTGCTGAATGCTTCTTTTACAGATTCCCAGTCATTTAAAATTACTACGAGATGCCCTCCAAGATTTATGCTGCAAAAAAATAAATAAATAAATAAATAAATAAATAAACACTAATTTCCTGCAATTTTAACCTGATATGTGAGAAAACTACTCCATACTTCTTTAAATTGTAGATTTTGGTAAAAAGAGTGGGAACATTGACATCTAATGCTCAAACAAGAAGTTCTAGTGTTGAAAGTGCTAAGTTTTTGAGAAACGTACTCTGTTTTCAAATGAGTCGAATTTAAATATCAGTTTGATTTTTTTTTTTTTTTTTTTTTTTTGAAGTGTTATCGGTATGGACTTGATTCGAATCAGATGCAGGCAACCCCGAATCCTTGGTGATCTACTGAGAAATTTCCACGGTCAGAAATTATCAACTCATTATCAATCCTTTTATTAACAGTGATTTTTCAATAGTGGAAAATTTAATTAGTACAACCTTTTATAAAACTGCATGTTTATCGCAGAATGGAACAACAAGTTCGTCTGGAAAAGCGAGCCCATTCCTTAAAATAGGAAGAGAAGGAAGAACGGAAGCGTGCCATATTTATGAGTTTAGCGACATTTTGGGGAGATGGATTTTTTTTAAGTTTTATAAAAAAGAAAATAATTTTATGAGGACAAAAAAGAGGCAACATTGAAGCTAACCATTCGAAATTTGCCGTTTGCAATATTTATTTTGTTTTATATTTTGTTGCAATTGAGATTGCTGTAGGCATCTTGAGTGAAATCATTCTCAATTTATCGTTTTCTGCTTTAAGTCTGTTGATGCTTATTTTTATCATAAAAAATGACACACGTAGTCTTGATGATTAATACCTAAGATCTTAAGAATCAATTGAATTGAAAAAAAAGAAGAAAAAATCATTCCAATACATTTTCATTTTGTGATTATTTAGACCTGAAATGTTTTAGTTGCAGCAATAACAGCATTGAGTTGGCGAAAAAGTAAAAATGACCAGCTTTGAGTTCTTTATTGCAAACTAGGGCTGGGCGATATCAGAATTTTAATACCGCGATATATCGCTCTCAAAATATCGATATTTTCAATATATCGATATATAATAGGTCGTTAAATTCAACATTTTATGGGGGGGGGGACTGCAAAACCTATTACGTAAGTATCTGCAACAGAGAAAAACCATAGACCATATTGGTGAATAAATAGTTTAGCAATTTATTCTAATAATATAGCTACAGCAAGGATTCTCACGTGTTTGTGTCATGAGGCAGATTATACCACAAAAACGTTTGGAGAAATTACTTTAGAAGAATTTAAGTTTTTTTATTAGTGGGTTGCAATTCTTGAGGGAAAAGAGGACTTGGTAAAAATGAGGGGTGCCATCAAAGTCAGGGGGAATGGCCCTTACATCATCTGCATATTAAGATATGCTGCAGAAAAACGCCATTGGAAAAGAAAATTTTACATCGGTCTTTTCAAATAATAATAGCTAAATCAGACGTGCCCATTGGGGGGAGGGGGGGGTCTTGATGCTGGGTATACAATTGAAATTATCAGAGAAGTTATTTTTAAAGGAGTTTAATCTCTTCAATAAAATGTCGCGTTTTCGGGGAAGCGCGATTAATATGAGGGGAGAGGGAGATTTATGCGAATAATAATCGCAATATGTAAGAATAATAACAGCCCTTGCAGGGGGGGGGAGGTCATGACGCAGACAATGCCATTAAATATTTACAGATGGATTTTAATTTATTAAAAAGATGGTGGCGTTTTTCTTTTGTTTTGGAAGAGGGGTGATAAAATTGAGGGGAACCACCGCACTTGGGGAGGGAAATTGGCACCCCAGCTACGTCAGATACATTATAAGATCTGCAATACAGAAAAGTCATCGAAGATCTTGATAAGCAAATGTTCCAGCAATTTAGACGAATAATAATGCCTAGAGGAGGGTACAGTGGCGGATCCAGCCGATTGCTTTGGGAGGGGCCATCCTAAATTTTTGAATAAACTCCCCAGGGCCAAATTTAGCTCCATGCCACCCCTAGACAAATTTGAAATCTGCCACCCCCTCCCCCCTAAAAGAAGCAAAATATCCTTGACTCAATAAAACGTAAAAAAAGTGTTCCCCAGATTCAAACTGTCCAACTTATGAAGAAATGATGGCGTTTCACATTCTGAGGCGCCCCGGTAAAATGATCACATTGATCTCCCAAAAAAAATTTTATTTGGTAAAGTTTGCTGATGATTCGGCAAATACCGTGATTGAAAAACATTTGACTTTCATAAGATGTGTGAAAGTAATCATTATTAAATTACAAGAAAAAATTGTCTCTGTGGAAAAGGAAAGAATGTTAATATTTTACTTTCAAGAATAACAAATTAATTCAAAAAATGTGTATTATAATAGCAAATTTGCCGCCCCTGAAAAGCTTGCCGGCCTAGGCAGCTGCCTACTCTGCCTATTGGGAAATTGGGCCCTGATAACTCCCCAGAAATTTTATTAAAATGAAGTTTTAAAACCTCAATTTTCGGAGTATTGAGACATTAGGTGTGGGGGTGGATTTAGGAATCTCCCTCAAAAATGTTTCAAAATTTAAATTTCCGAGTAATTTTTGAAAATTAGGAAACTAAAAACGCATTTTGTCTATTTTTGATGATGTACGGAGAAAGGTCAGGTTTCGGGCGCTGGCCCCAAAATACTTTTTGGAAATAAAGCTTAGAAAACAAAATATTCTGTCATTATACATTGAGATGTTAGAAGAGGAAGAATGTTTTCTAGCTTTTAAGCTGTCCAGCCTAAAAATACACCTTTATGTAATGTTTGCTTACATTTAAGGAAGTATGACGGTGCTTAGAATCCTTCCTTCCTGGAAATATTTTGCCTTTGAGGCTCTAAAAATTCGATTTTTAACTATATTTATACATATTTTAGAAAGAGATGGAAGATTCGTGAGCTCCTTCAAAAAACCTCCTTTTAAAGCTATCATCACGATATAAACTAGGGAGGGAGGGGGTCCTATCAAAACTCTTTTGTAATTGAAGTCCCAAAAAAATTCATTTAAGTTGATTTTAAGCAAGTTAAGTGATAAGGGCTGGATAAGATAGCTTCCGTTGACATTTTTTCGAAATAAAAGACTTAAAATGCAATTTTTTGCTACATTTCAAGGCATTTGTGAAAGGGCATGGGAAAAGGGGATTCTCTCCCTAGTTTCGAAATTAAAGCCATAAAATCGAAAATTTAGGCTCTCTTTGGTTTTGTGAAAAATGGGTATACGCTGAGAACAGCAGCATTTAGAGATCGTCCAAGTGTCTCTAGTTGGAATCAAGAAATAATGTAAAGAAATGGAGAAAAATTACGGAAATAAAAGTTTTGTTTTGAGGACAGGGATATCTCCCAATTAAGGCCTATACTTCTTTTTCAGTAAAATACATGTATTAAATTTTGCTATCTTCTCATAATATTTTTTTCTTTTTTTTCCTTAAAAAAATTCCTACAATCACAAGGCTTTGGGAGGGGCCATGGCCCCCAAGGCCCCCCTCTAGATCCGCTCCTGGGAGGGTACCTATTCGGTGAGGGAGGGGTTTTGAAGTTGACTATGCCATTGAAATTATCATGGAATTTATTTTAAAAGTATTTTAGTCTCTTAAGTCGGGACTCTTGGTTTTTTTTTTTTTTTTTTTTTTTTTTTTTTTTTTTTTTTTTTTTTTTGGCGGGGGGAGGGGTTTGGTAAAATTAAAAATGAGGGGACCCAACGTACTTATTAGGGATTGGCAGCCCTAGCATTAAGATCTGCCATAGAGAAAAACCTACGAAAATCTTGAAATGTAAGAAATGTAAATATTCCAGCAAGTTATTCTAATGATAAAGCTGGGGTGCCCAATTTGAAGGGGGGGGACATGAGATTGACAATACCACTGAAACTATCAGAGGAGTTGTTTTAAAAGGATTTTAGACTTTTCATTAGGGGAGCCCGTTTTTTTCGGGGGGGGGATGACGCTCAGTACAATTAAGGGGTGTCGTCACAGTTGGGGGGATGTGCTTCCCTAGCTATATTATTTGTATATTGAGATCTGCTATAGAGGGAAACCATTGGACATTTTGAAAGCTAAATATTAAAATAGTTTATCCCAATAATAATTGCTAAATCAGGGATATGCCCATGAGGGGGAGGGATGCGGTAGACTATGTAACTGAAAGAATCAGAGGTGATATTTCAAAAGGATTTACCCTCTCTCTTTTTTTTTTTTTTTTTTTTTTTTTTTTTTTGAGGATCCTGGTTTTTTTTTTTTTTTTTTTTTTTTTTTTTAGAGGGGGGTTGGTAAAATTGAGAGAGGGGAGCAACGCACTTGGGGAGAATTGGCACTCCTAGCAACATGGTATGCAGTAGAGAAAAATCATCGTAAATCTTGATCCGCAAATGTTTCAGCAATTTTTTCCAATAATGATAGCTGAAGAAGTGCCCTTCCTGGGGGGGGGGGGGGCTGGAGACAGACTTTACCACTGAAATAATTAATGAAGGCTTTTAAACGGATTTTAGTCTCTTTAATGAGATGTCATTTATTTTCGGGTGGGGAGTCGTTTTAATTGAGGGGGTCATCTTTGGGGGGGGGGGGCACTTGGACATACATCTATGCATAACAAGATCTGCAACTGATAAAAGCCCTCGGTAAGTAGTATTTCTGTAATTTTTTCAATAATATTCGCTACAACGACCCTCCCCTCGCTCATGTGGTGAGGAGGGTCGCAAGCACAGACCAAATTGTTGAAATTTTACAAAGGGTAGTTGAAAATTTGCAAGTCTTTGTGAAACAGAGCTCATTATTTGGGAATAACATTTCTAGGGGGAAGGAAAGTGCCATGTAAGCTCTCAAGGGGGTGGGATAACTTCCATATTCAAATCATCTGCACATTAAAATTTTCTTCCTTTACATAATTTGCAAAAACCATACAAGTTCCGAAATTTAAGTTTATTCTCGGTTTTATACGACAATCGATGTTTCGCAAAGAACCAGAAATCCTAATATATGCTTCCCCAATTCCGCAACCTATGTTTGATAAGTCGAAAAACCCCAAGTACGTAAATGCGTAGAACTTTCATAAAGAAACCTATGTGTGTACAAGCTAGAACTCGTATTCGTATAATCATTTCAACTCCAATTTTGTTTATGCGTAGAACTTACACAAAAAAACACTATGTCTGCTCATGCATAGAAACTGTCTGGCGATAACAGGGATATCGGAAGTTTCAGTTTCAACTTCGTTCCTTCAGCACTGTTAGCGATAACGATTTAAAATTGGTATATGTATTTGAATTCGGTTTCAAGTGGTGCCGTGAGTTATGGAACGACGTCAAGATTTTCCCTCTTAATTTGGGACTTATAAGTTGTATTCGTTCAGCTTATGCGGTCCGAAACGGATGAGTTGCGTTCCCGCTAGTGAGATAACTATACGACAGAAGTAGTCTCTTTAAGTTTTTTTCGTTTTTAAGTTTTTTTAATACAAATATTTATTTTCAGTATTTTTCGCAAACCTTTTATTCAGCGTTATATTAATGGTTTATGTTTTATTAGAATTATGAATCGTGTTGTTACCTCAATTGGTTAATTTTTAATTGTTGCATTAAGATGCTTTTTTAACCAACACGCACTCACTTTTCAGGGCCCACGAGAGGCTATATCAGCCTTGAGAGAAACTAGGGGCACGGTCCTTAGAACGGCCCCGCTTTTGAAAACGTTATTGGGGGATTGGATGCGGAGACCAAAATGACAATGGACCCACCTTGACCATCGGTGGCACTGATAATTTCCCTTGTACTATAATTAAGTATTAAATTTCCGATTGAAGAATGCAGATAATTTCTTAAAATTTCAAATACTCACCCATCACACAGAACTATCAAAGATTATGTATTTTCGAGATAGTATTTCAATTTCTCCGTAATTATGTCCCATATTTCCGTTTCAAACGATATATCGGACGGATAGAAATCTAAGTATCGTTACCGCGGTAATAGATACATATCGATATATGACGATATATCGATTCATCGCCCAGTCCTATTGCACAAACCCTACTCTCGCCAATTTTCCATTCAAATTAAATATAGGAGGTATTGCAGTCTGGGCATTGGCTGCTGGAAGAGATAAAACCAAGTCCCACACACTCAAGTTCCCTTGGAATATAAACTGTCCATTGAGACCTTGACCTCCCAATATTGAAATGGCACCCCCATAGACATGGGAACCGGTTCGCTCCCATCCCATGTCTATGGACACACCTCCTTGGCTGATTCCTTAAATTCCAAGGTGATGTATTCACGACCTAGAACGAATATCACACTTACGAATTCCGTTCTTTAGTTTTCGTCTGCGTATCGCCCCTTCATGAAAATAGACGCTTCTGAAAGTGGTATCTCCTGAAAGCCAAACTTTAGCTTTCTACTTATAATATCTATCTGCCCCTGGAACCTGGCTACCTATTTATATCTGTTTAATTAGTAATATATATATATATATATATATATATATATATATATATATATATATATATATATATATATATATATATATATATATATATATATATATATATATATATATATATGTTTATCTATCTAGCTGCATGGGTGTAAAAATAAATGAAAGCCCCCAAGCATAAAAGTTTTCTTCGTTACGTCACTCTACACTAATACTTTTCATTTAAAAGTTGTGCTTCAAAATTGTTTGATTAGCCACATTAAAAAACCCAACTGTCACTAATAGAAAAACAAAAGAAAAACGCTTAAAACAAGACCGAATTCCTCAGTTTTCTCTCCTTATAAAGGTTCGACTACATAAATTGCATTTTCATTTTTAGCTCGAAAATTAAAAGCAACATACCTGAAAACACTTCCGTATTTTTTGCTCAATTTGTGGAAGGTTTCGTATGGCTTTTCTCCTAAGAAAGGGAAATATCCTATGTAGGGTATGCCATAGGGGCCTGGAGGAAGTTTCCGCTTTTTTCCTAAGCTTAAGTAAATTGCAGTTAAAAAAACGAGTACTCCTGTGAGTAGGATCTGATATCCGTACTTGTCAAAATCGATGTATTTAGTAACAAAGTTAGGATTCCTAAATAGATCCATGCTGCAGTCCACCACAGGCCAGACAGAGGAGTGAAAGATATCAAGTTTTAATCTAGCTTTTGTTTCAGAGATAAGATGAAGATTAAAGTTCATTACTAATTTAATCGGTAGTTTTCTGTGATGATAAATTGATAGTTTTCTGTGACGGTATTTTTGGTTGCAAGCTTTTGCGTTTTATGTACATTTCGTTCATTTTTCTGTCAACTATTGTAAACAAATCAACAGCTTATCTATCTAGTTTCTGTCATAAAAAATTTTCTCAATACATACCTTAGTATTACAATTCTACCACATTGTGGCAACAGTAAATTTAGAAAAAGAAAAAATCCCTGCAAATTCAGAATAAGATTTTACTACTTTCCAATTTCAAAATAAATTTAACTTAATAGCCTACAGAAGAAAAAAAATTGGCTGGCCTAATTTAGCCATAATCAGTGAGGAACACAGTTTGGAAAGTGATATTCTGGTGAAAAGGGGGGTTGCTTGTGGAAAAATTGGTAAAAAACATAGCTGTGACAAGTACTATGAAAAACGAAAAATTTTAGAAATATTTGGATCGCTAGCCGATTCTCTAGCGCAGAGTTTCTCAAACTGTAGTCCGCGAATCCCCGGAGGTCCGCGGACGGGGGTGTTATTCAGCTAAAAACGTTAAATATAATTGATATTGAAGGATGAGTAACGATTGAGGAATAAAATAGTTCTTGCTTAAGTACATGCAGGACGCAGCAGCTCTCCCCCCCCCCGGAAGTAAACACTCTACACATTAATTAATGGTGTGTACCTGACGAAGTTCATATTGTTAAAAAACTACATTAAGTAAAAATGCAAACATTGAGCCGCATTTTTACTTCAAAAATTAATTTTTATTGGTAAACTTGTTGGAGAAATTTGGTGATAATATTTTTTTTCCTAATTGAATTTCAAATAGAATTTTACTTCCAAAACTCAAAATAATAATGTAGGAAATGAAAACCAGAAGACAAAAGCTCTGAAGAACATACAGATTAATGAAAAAAATTTTGAAGGAAAAAAAGCGTAAAAATATGTAAGAAAAAAATATATTTAACTGTGTCAAATATATATACATATAAATATAATTTTTTTTTTTTTTTTTTTTGCGCGCGCGGGGGGGGGGGGGGAGAGACCGCGAAGTTCGTACTTTTTCCAAAGGGGGTCCGCAAAGGTCTGAAGTTTGGGAACCTCTGCTCTACCGTTTAGTGATAGTTCCAAGCGTTTGAAAATACATTAACAACATAGGGCTTCAATAGGGATCATTCAAAAGGTTCACAACAACCGGAGGATCGTTACATCCCGGGTTCGCTATAGTGGGGTTCGACTCCGTTTATAATTTCTGTATACTATTTAGTAGCAACGTATATTGTAACCTAATCGATTGCAATGATTTATAATGTAAGAGTTGGTTATAGATATTTGGTATGCCATGAAATCAAGTGTAGTTATCATAACTCGATTAAGACATCCAGAGACTTTAGGCCAAAGACTTATGAAGGGGTTCCTGCTGTCAAGCCATACAACTTTTGTCTTTTAGCTAAAAGAATTTTAGTCAATTAGGGGTCTCTAAAAAAGATGGGGCACTAGACCACTGCCGGGCCTTGTTGGCCTATTCAATAATTAGGCCCTTTTGCATTCCACGTTATCGCTAATTAAACTATACTGTTGTATTTAATTACTAGTGTGTTACCCGCACGGCTTCCCCCGTAGTAGAAAATTAGAAGGTCATTTGGTTCGACTGTATATTTACAAATAATGGATAGTGACTTTCTCGCCAATTTGCTATTTTAATTTGCTCGTCCACGTTATGGTAATTTGCTCATCCACATTATAGTAGTTTTCTCGTCCATGTTATGGTAATTTTCTCGTCCATGTTGTGATAATTTGCTCGCTAAAATGTTCTTAAAATTGGAATAGAAAATTAACAAAATCGAATTTTCGAAAAACCGCTTCGAGGTGCACATTTCTAAACATTCTAAAGTGTAGGCACTCAAATAAAATATTTAAAAAGTTACCAATTGTGTAACCCTTATTTCTAGTGTACATTAGACGCAAATGTCGCTTATAACTTTAGGAAAGATTACTTTGCAGAAACTAATGAAAGAATAATTGAAATCAAAGCTTTATTCAGTGGCATATTTACCGTTTCGTCAATGCGAGGGGCCCCGTGCTTTACATATTTATATAATAGACAAAGGCCTCTAAAAATGCACTGAGACGGGCCCCCAAACCGCTACTGGCTTTATCAATTTCCTTGTTTGTTTGTATTGGAGATAACTAGAAAACCACTAGACATGACCATTTGCTTTATTACCAATGTAAATATGAGTAATGATACTGTATTTGGTTTTAGTAAAAATACAAACAACAAAATGTAAACAGGCGTGGTTTCAGGATCAGTTGATTTCATCATTTTACAGATGCATGTACTATTCGCGTGGAATAAACCTCAATTTGGCGTCTGTTGCTTGACAAGTGAGGCCAAGCATCAAACCGTATTTCACTTTCTGTCCTTCCTCCGGCACTACAGTGAATTTTTGCATCAAAGTTGTGAAGTAGAGAAGGATTTCCATCATCGCAATCAGTTCACCGGGGCAGGCCCGCTTACCTGCAAAAAAAAATTAATTTGAATTTTGACATCTTGAATTCAAGTTATGTTTCTCGCAATCACGAGTGTGTGTTTGTGTGTGAGGGTATGTGTTTGTGCGTACGGGTTATGTGTGTGTAGGCATGTGTGTTTGTGTCTGTGGGGAGGGGGGGGTTTGTATATGTGTGTAGGCATATGTGTTTGTGTCTGTGTGCAGGCATGAATGTGTGGGTAGTTGTGTGTATGTGTGCGTGTATGTGTTTGTGTGTATATGTGTGGGTGTCTGTATGCATGCGTGTGTGTATGTGTGTGTGTGCGTGTAGTTGTGTATGTATGCGCGTGTGTGTAGGACATGGATGCAACCTGGAGACGGCTTTCGCTAGAGGAGCAGCATCGTGAGGACCTGGTCGACGGTGATGCTGCGGAGGGTGGCGGTGGGAAAAATGAAAGGAACGTCAAAAATAGTCAAGTGAGAACAATAAGCGATCGTGATTGCTCAAAAAAAAAAAAAAAAATGTTTGCATGTTCAAATCAATCATTGTGCGACATACGGTCAGAGAGCATATAACTAGTGATGTGCCGGATCGTTATTAATGTAGATCCACGGATACGGATTTTTCGTGTCTAGATCCGCGAATACGGATACGAATCTCAACTTTTTAGCCCAATTTAATGTCAGTTCAATTGAAAAATTTATTACATGTTCCTGTGATGGTGAAGGCACAACTCCCATAAAAAAATATAGATCTACAGCGAAAACCTTATCTTTCTAGAATACGTTAAGATTTATTCGTAAATGAAGTTCAGGAAGAATAGGGGAGAGTCAGAAGGAAGGGGACAACGCTGCATTTATACCGCAATATAACGTAAAAAAATATTTCTATCTCTTTCAATAGATGTAGCAGCAAGAGTCTAACGTTGCTACATCACCTTTCCAAGCTAGAAATAATTTCTTGCATTTTAATTTGGCATAAATGCAGCGCTGACCCATTCCTTCCTACTCGCCGTCACCGACGAAATTACACTGCTGGGAACATTTTTATATACGGTGAACAGAGAATGTAGTGTCACTTTTTTTTAAGAATGCCTAAACAACCAAAATAAAGAGTAATACAATAAAAATTGACTATTGCATAAATCAAACATTGTGATTTTTATAAGAAGTAAAAATAATGTAAAAGGAATTCAATGATGAAGGTGAAATCATCAAAATTTTAGCCTTAGAAAGAATCATGAAACAGTAGACCGGGAGTGTAATTCCCCCCCCCCCCCCCCCATGTCCGTTTACCTAAGGCTCCTATAGTGGAGGAGCCGACGCATCCGCCATGTTGGAGCAAACTTGATCCAGTGCTTCGTAGCGACAGCATTGCTGCTGATGTTTACATTTCTTTAGCATTTGGTATATTGAGTCAAATGGGCGGTTGTTCGGCTGTTGATTGTGTAAACAACTCCAAAAAAGGATTTCAGCTCTTCGTATTTCTAGCAGATGTGAAAAGAAAAAAGAAATGGATAAATAATTGCCCGCGAAGTGACTAGAAGCTTGGAAACGACGCCAACTGTTTCCAAAATTTCGCCAATGTTCACCTTCGCTCTCCGACTCTCTCGTTCCCTGTTTGGCGAATGGTTGCCAATATAGGTAACTCTCCCTGTTGCACGCTTGCTCCAAAATGGCGGATGCGTCGGCCTCTTTAGTTAAAGGGATTCTACGTTTACCTTGTCGTGGTGGGGGTGGGGGGGGGGGGGGTTTGCGGTGTGGTGAGTTCGGGGTGAGCTCTTGGGAGGAGTAGTGAACCCCCAGTTGCTTAAACAGAATATCGGCGGGAAGGGACTTCTTGTTAACTTCCTTCCCTCATCACACTTACCAAATTCGGACAGAACCCCCTAAGCCAAGCTGTCTCTACCGTGCCCGTGGCTGCGTGGTACCGGGGGTAGTCGGTGCCTCAAACGGTTGACGTCAGGGATAGCAGGCGAACCCTGGTGTAAAAGCCTTACCCCTGTGCAGGGGGGCTACACAGGGGCTAGACCCCAGTTTTTCCCCTCAGTTCCCAGGTTAATCCATGGATGACAACATAAAAAATACCTCTCCCCCTTGTGGGGAGCGTCAGAATGAATCGCTTATATCTGCAAAATTTTTTTATTATCAAAAGGAACGAAAATCTAACATTCACTGCTGTATCCCCATTCTTAATTAACAAGGCATTAATAAATCGTATCGGCGAGTTCCAATCAGTAAAAAAGCTACGCACTGGCGAACTATTAGTTAAAATCAAACATCCTAAACAAGTTCAACCTATTTTAGCTATCAAACAACTAGGCTCATATATATGTACAGTTACAGCTCACTCAACTTTAAACTTTTCTCGGGGAGTTATTTCAGAGCCAGACCTTCTATTTACATCAGAGAAGGAAATTCTAGAAGAAATGAAAGACCAACACGTAAGTGGAGTGAAGAGGATCACTATTAAACGCAATGGTGAAATGCAGAATACTAAACATATCATTCTGACTTTTAGTACGCCTATCCTTCCTTCACGTGTCAAAGCTGGTATCTCTCCTGCCCTGTTAGACCATACATTCCTAACCCGCTACGGTGCTTTAAGTGCCAGCGCTTTGGGCATTCCAGACTGTTATGTCGTGGTGCAGAAACTTGTGCCAGGTGCGCTGAGCCCGGCCACGACAGCAATGAATGCAAAAAGGAATGTAAATGTGTCAACTGCAAAGGAGATCACCCGTCCTACTCTAGAAAATATCCAAACTGGCTCTCCGAAAAAGAAATACAAGTAATCAAAACCACTCAGAACATATAATATCCAGATGCCAAAAAAATTGTCCAATCTCGTACGCCTTCAGCTAGACTTTCATATGCTGCAGCAGTAAGAAAAGTATTCAATTCTACCAGTACACAAACAGATTCTCAAATTATTAATACAATAACCCGCACTAAATCAACTAACTCTCCTATATCAAAAAATAAACAGCTCAATACCCCTAAGCCTCCACAAAAAAATAGTAACGAAACTAAAATATTAAGTACACAAATCCCGAGTACAAGTTACCCATCTACAATAATTTCAAAGAAACCAACTGATTGATCAAAAACAAAACAAAACTGTGGAAAAAAAGAAAATCATTCAAACGCGCGCAAAAATTGGGGTAGTCTCTCAACAGAGGCCCCCAAAATTTTATAATTTTAAAAAAGAGGACTTTTTACTTTCTAGCAAGAAAGTAAAATTAACCAAGTCCCAAATTGAAAAACTTCAACAACCTCCTCCCCAAGAGGAGGACGAGGATGTCGGCTTTGAAGACCTTCCGCCATCCGACGATGAAGGGTGGACGGGCCATCCTCCTTCATGAGCTGCTTTTTCTTCTTCTGGCCGTTTCTCCTTCCTTTTCTCTTCATGCCCCTGAGCATTCTTTCTTGGAATTGTCAGAGTTACTCGCATAATGTCACGGACATCAAAGATCTTGTTGAATATCACCAACCGGCCATATTCTGTCTGCAAGAAACATTTCTGTCCCCTGATGATAGACCGAGGTTGAAAGGTTTTGACATATACCGCAAGGACTGCTTGTCAGGAGACCGTCGTTGTGGAGGAGTGGCATTGCTAATCAACAATGATTATGCATCTAGCCAGCTCAATATCAACACATCCCTGCAAGCAGTAGCTGCGTGCGTTCACCTTCACTCGCTGTTCACAGTTTGTTCTGTATATATCCCATCTTCCTATGACTTAAGAAGCGTGGAGTTGCAAACACTGGTTGATCAACTTTCTCCCCCATTTGTCATCTTGGGGGATTTCAATGGCCATAATCCTCTCTGGGGGAGTCCAGACTCCAACAGTAGAGGTTTAACAATAGAAAATTTTATTGAAGACAATGATCTTTGCATCCTTAATAACGGTGAAAACACTTATTTCATCTTTCTACCCAATCTTACCATGCCATCGATCTCGTAATATGCTCACCTTCTTTTCTGCCACGTTGGGATTTTCAGGTGGAGAGTGGTCTCTACTCCAGTGGCCACTTTCCGATCAGGATAACCTCTACTGGACGCTGCGGCCATCAGCAGCATCAGCAAGCTCGACTTCACATTGATCGAGCTGATTGGGCAGCATTTACCCAGTTGGCAGAAATTAAATCAGAAGACGTGACTGATTTTGATATCGATGTAGCGGTAAAGCGAGTAACCGACATCATCTTAAACGCAGCTAACGCTGCTATACCAAAAACCACTAAAGGTAGGATCAAGTTTCCTAAGCCTTGGTGGAACCTTGATTGTCAGGAGGCTCATAAGAAACAAAAAAAGAAATGGAACACGTTTCGTCGTTATCCAACCACACAAAATCTCGTGGCACTTAAACGAGCTCCTGCTGAAGCTCGAAGGATTCGACAGAAGAGCCAGCGGGACTCGTGACAGACCTATGTCAGCACAATCACGACGTTCACCCCATCAAAGACCGTATGGGGTAAAATAAAAAAAATCGTTGGCAACTACAATACATCTTGTGCACCCATTCTGGAGAATAATGGTCGTATTTTATCCGATTACAAAGAGGTGGCTGATTGCATGGGGACTTATTTGGCAGAAGTCTCCAGTGCAAATAACTATTACTCAAAATTTTTAACCATCAAATCACGCAAAGAACAAAAAGTTCTAGATTTTAATTCAAACATTTTTAATCAATACAACACAAAATTCACCCTTCATGAACTAAATACTGCCTTACAAAAATCAAAAAACACATCACCAGGTCCAGATCAAATTCACAATAGCATGTTAAAAAATCTAAGCAGGTCTTCATTAGAAAATATTCTGCAGCTTTTTAACAGAATTTATTCTGAACATAGATTCCCAAAATCCTGGAGTCAAGCAACAGTTATCCCTATCCTTAAACAAAATAAACAATCTGATAAACCTGAGAGCTATAGACCTATAGCTCTCACTAGTTGCCTATGTAAAGTCATGGAACGGATGGTAAACGCCAGACTGATGCACATTCTGGAGTCACACCGTCTCATATCCTCATATCAAAGTGGGTTTAGGCGTGGCAGATGCACAATAGACAATCTAATGCTTCTCGAAACATCAGTAAGAGAAGCATTTCTTAAACGAAAACGTCTTGTGAGCGTATTTTTCGATATTGAAAAAGCATACGACCGTACCTGGAGGTATGGGATCCTCAAAACCCTTCATGAGTATGGCTTGCGAGGTAATCTACCCATCTTTCTCTCTAATTTTCTAAGAGACCGAATTTTTCGCGTACGTGTCAAGTCTGTTCTTTCAGATGCATTTATTCAAGAAGAAGGAGTACCCCAGGAAAGTGTACTAAGCGTAACTCTATTTATAATAGCAATCAATTGCTTGATTGATCAATTGCCCCCCGCTGTAAAAGGTACCACGTTCGTTGATGACTTTCAAATATCTTTCTCGTCGTCGAACGTCGTGGAAAGAAAACTCCAAATTGCAATCAATAAAGTAACCCAATGGGCGGAAGAAAATGGGTTCACTTTCTCTGCTCAAAAAACATTCTGTATCCACTTCTGCCGTAAAAGAGGGCTTCACCCTGATCCAAATCTTCTCCTCAATAATCAACCAATAGCTGTAAAAGATCAAGGAAAATTCCTTGGTCTCACACTTGATAATAAACTAAAATTTATACCGCATATACAAGAGTTAAAAAAGAAATGTTCATTAAAATTAAATGTCCTTAAAGTCTTAAAATTAAATATCCTTAAAGTCTTAGCGAACATTTCTTGGGTCGCTGATACAGAGTCTTTGTTAAGAATATACAGGGCTCTGAGACGCTCAAAACTTGATTATGAATGTCAAATTTATGGCTCCACTGCAAAAACCGATCTGAAAAGTCTGAATCCAATACATAATCAGGCACTGCGCATCTGCACAGGAGCATTTCGAACTTCGCCTATCAACAGTCTTCATATCCTTACACACGAACAATCTCTAAACAATAGACGCCTCAAACTTTCTTTAAATTTTTACTTCAAAACAAAACCCTGCACCAATCACCCACTACATCTCCATATTTTTAATCCATCTAATGATGCTTTATTTCTACACCGACCTTCGATGACCCCAACATTTGGGATCCGAATGCATCGGGTACTCTCAGACCTGCAGCTATCAGATTTCAAAACCGTGAACACAATAAAACTAATTGAACCATGGTGCGAAGTCATACCTTCTATAATCAATAATTTCTCAAAATTCCCAAAACAAACTACCGCTAATACAGTTTATCAACAAGTTTTTCATGAGATCAAAAGCAAGTATTCTGGTTATAAACACATTTTCACTGACGGATCAAAAGCAAACGATCACGTCGGCTTTTCCACAATAATTAATGATCAAGTTACGGCAAAAAAATTAAACACACCTTGCTCGGTATTTACTGCAGAAATAAAAGCTATATTTTCAACTCTAGAATCAATAGCCCAATCTGTTCATAGAAAGTGGGTGATATTCACTGACTCAAAGAGTTCAGTGGAAGCAATCACTCATTGCAATAATAACAGCCATCCTATATCCAGTCATATCTTTTATACAAAAACCTTATGCAAAATAATTTTCAAGTTACCTTTTGTTGGATCCCTGGTCATGTTGGTATTGCAGGCAATGAGGCAGCCGATTCAGCTGCCAGAGCTGCTAGTATCCTGGTTGATAATAGTGTCCCTTTCAATGATATTAAAAGCGCCATCGTAGTAGGCCTCTACACGTATTGGCAGGGGACTTGGAATTCAGAAATCCAAAATCAACTGCATTCGATCGAGCCCTCCACTACAGGTTTCGGATTATTAAATATCACGAGGAGAGAACAAGTCTTATTAGCTCGACTTCGCATTGGACATACCAGATTCACCCACAAATATCTCTTATGTCATGAACCAGCTCCAACATGCATTACATGTGATGTGAATCAGACATTGTTGCACATTTTATGCAACTGCCCAAATTTTAATCTAATTCGTTATAAATATTTTAATAATTTTAACCCATCTTTGAAGGAGTTGCTTGGGGAGCCACCCCATCGCAATTTGTACTCCTTCCTCCAGGAGATTGGATTCTCCTTTTTAATTTAGTGTTTGTCACGTCATTATGTGATTTCGTCCTTTCCTTATTTTTCAAGATATTGTTTCGTCCATTTTGTCTTTATCTTCAAATTGTTTATATGTTTTTAACACATATGTTTTTATCGGCTGCACTTTTTAAATACTAGTACTTGAAGTTTTATGCTTTCTTCTTCAGAATATGCTTTTATTTACTTTACTCTTGATTGAAAAATAAACAGCATATAATAAAAAATCGTTTGGCGCAGCATAGCCCTCAAGGGCTCTTGCGCCATAAAAATCAAATCAAAAGTTGACGAAAAGTACAAATTCTGTATCTTGGAAAAATAGCAACCAATGTCAGATTTAGACAAAATTTAATTAGAACATGTTATTCTCCAGAAAATACAGCAAATAGCTGTTTCAAGGCTACAGTGGAGCCTCCTCGTCAACGCAAAACGTTTACCACACAAGAGGAATGTCGTGAGAGAACTAAACATTAACCAAGTGGACACCGGTATACATTATAAATACGTCAATCAATAGGAATTCATGACAAGAGACGACAACCCATTAATCAGCAAACAATACTGCCGTGTGCAGGTAAACGGCAGTATCTGCAGAAATGAGTGTCGGATTCATTGGGAAATCTTGGAATTAAATGTGTTTCTCGCGCCTTTTTTCAGCGGAAACCAAATGAGAAATACTGTACAATAAAGCTAACGTACAATAGATGACAAAAATGCAAAAAAAAAAAAAAAAAATAAAATAAAATAAAATAAAATAAAAATAAAAATTTGCAGTTACTGCCCTTTACCTGCACACGGCAGAATAAGTCACCCCGGGACACGCAGCAAGGTGAGAAGTTAACCGATTAGAAGTCAGGAAAGAAAAAGAGTAACAGAAAACGAACAACTCATAAAAGCAATTACAAAAATTGCTTCCCAATCTCTGGAAAAAAAAATGAGTACTGGAAAAATCCTGCGCGGATCGGGGCTCAATTAACAGACTTGTTGTTTGCTGATTGGTTGATTGTCGTCTCCTGTCATGAATTCCTATTGATTGACACATTTGGTAAATATACCGGCGTCCACGTGACTGATGTTCAGCTCTCTCACGACTTTCTTGCTGTATGGTGAGCCTTTTTGCACTAGTGAAGAGGTTCCACTGTAGCCTTGGAATAGCTGTTTGTTATATTTTCTTGAGAATTTGCGCTTTATTTACGTTAATTTTTCACTTTATTCATATTGCAGCACCAAGTTTAGATGCTCATTCTTCCTTTAGCATGTTATTACTTACCATAAGAGAATGGTGCGTAACTGTCCGGTTTTAAATTGACTTGCTTTCCATCGTCTAGTAAGAAGCGATCCGGAACGAATTTCTCTGGTTCTCTCCAATATTTTGGGTCATTATGTAGAGCCCAATGGTTTGATATTATGGAAGTTCCTTTAGGAATGTCAAAGCCTGATATCTTTATGTCTTCATTGGCCCTGAAAGTAGAAGGTATGCCGTGAACATTTTCCGGTATGATTAAAAATACAGAAAATGATGGCCGTATACGTAATCTCCATATATTAAGAAAAAAAAAGTAAAGTCAAAGAGATTGCGAAGAGAAGTCAGTGGCGCACCTGCATCTAGGACAGCACCTACAACATTGAAATTTGGTATAAAATTACTTCGAGCCCGATTGCACTTGCTACGTCTTCACGTGGGGTTTCATTTTTACTTTCTTCTATATCTAATATATAGAAAAAAGTATTGGATTCGTGCAAATTTTCGAATTTCGAATTTTGACGGATTCGAACGTTTGGAGGTGTGCTGAGTTCATTTCGACTATTTTTGGAAAATGTCTGTCTGTGTGTATGTGTGTGTGTGTGTATGTGTGTGTGTATGTGTGTGTGTATGTGTGTCACGTCTGTGTGTGACCAGTTTTTTTGTGGCCGCTCTACAGCAAAAACTGCCGCATGAATTTGAACGAAACTTGGTACACATGTGTGCCCCTATGTGAACTGGTGCCCATTGGTTTTTGGCGCGAATTCCTCCAAGGGGGGTGGAGCAATGGGACGTTTTTTGAGTTACGCGTGATTGCTATTCCTCAGGAAGTAACTGGCGGAATCAAACAAAATTTGGTCCATATGTTGCCATTAACAGGAACAGGTGCTGATTCAATTTTGGTGTCAATGACTCAAACGGGGGTTGAGCTATAGAACGTTTTTTGTCGTCAATTGTGACTGCTGTATCTCAAGAAATAATGAACGGAATGAAAGAAAAATTTATCGGCAAGTAACCCTTAGGTATAATAGTCCAGTCAATAGATACATTTTACCTTGCAAAAAATGGGGTCAAAGATTTGTTTTTCTTAATTTGTATATATTGGTGCCGACATGAAAAAACCAAGTTATCCAACACGAAAGATCCCGGGAGAACTTTTGGGGGCCGAAAAACCACAAAAATTTATGACTTTTTTTATCTTTTCCAAAATATCTCTGAAATGGTTTAAATTAGCAAAAAGTATCAAATATAAAGTTTAAAGAACATTAAATTTCCTACAACTTTTATATTTACAACTTTTTTGTAGCACAAATAGAAAACTTGCTATAGCTCTTTGAAAAAAGGCAGTTTTCCTCTACTCCGGAAAAAAAAGCATTCACACCGAAAATATGGCGTCACAATTATTAGAACTTGAGTAGAATCTTTAGTTTCAGAGTTTTTCACCAGTTTGAGTTTCTTGCTTCCCCCCCCCCCCCCGCCTGACACAGAGTAACAATTCTGGCTGACAGATTAGTTCCCATTAGACTCCAAAAACAGACGATCGCGATATATTGAGAAACTGAAATACATATATACACATTCATTTACAGTACCAAATTCGTGCATTCTACTTTGATTGCTATTGAAAAAAATGCAATATTTATGTATAAATGTAAATGAATAAATATTAGGCTGCTAATTAGCAAATAATTAACATAATTATGCATAAAAGACGATACAACAATAATAAACCCTTCATCACTGCTCATGGACTAACATTTCTGGTTTGACAGATGTAGTATTCATCAGACTCCAATAACAGATTATATATTGCAGTTTGTAACTTTATTACGCAATATACACATTCATTTGAGGCACATAATTCGTACATTTTAGTCTAATTATTACAAACAGAGATGCAGTTTTTAAATATAAATGTGAAGGAATGAATATTAGGCAGCTAATAAGCAAACACAATCAACACAATCATGCGTCCTATGTTGATACAATAATAACAATAAACCCTCCCCTACCGCTCACGAACTAATATTTTTGGTCTGACAGAGGTAGTCTTCATCAGACTCCAATAACATATGATTTATATTGCATTTTTTAATTGAATTACATAATCTACATATTCATTTAAAGCACATAATTCGTACCGTCTATTTAACTATTACTAGTGAAAATGCGATATTTGAATATAAATGTGAATGAATAAATATTAGGGTGCCAATAGGCAAACAATAGACACAATAATGCGTAAATGAAGGTACAATAGTAATATACGTAATGAACACTTTGAAAAAATTCTGCAGAAACCGTAACTTTTTGAGACACGAAAAACCCAAAAGAATTATCTTTCAAAATAAAAATCCAATCTGTAGGGGGTAGAAGGAAGCTGTCGTCCTTGAATTGTTCATCTTATTGTTCGGTAATTCCAAAAGCTCCTGGAACAAATCATCTTCTGCAGTCCCATCCAAAGATGAAATTTGTGCAACATTTTCGCAATTCATGCCACTGCAGTGTTTGCACATGCTGGAGCATTTTAAACTTGCCTAGCGACAAGAACAGGATCTAGTACAATTTTTCTTGCAAGTACAAGATACAGTCTTCAAAAGAGTCTGAGGAACTGAATCTCTTTTCGTGTCAACAGGCATTAGACCTTACGTTCTGCGTTCCCAACCCCATTTCTCTGCATCAATTATGTTGCCCAACCAACTTTGAATTTGGTGGTAACACCAATAAGAGTGATAACGTTCAGCATCGCACCTGGGAGGTAGCAGTGCAAAATTTATTTTGGCTTTGTATACTAGTTTTATAAAAATATTAAATCGCAAAGTATCCAAAGATCGGTTCAAATACTTTACGTCATTTGTGTATAATATTTTCAAAATATTTTCTCCAGCTGCAGCTATGGCATTATGATGACTGATTGGATTCATAAATACTTCAATAGCTTCCTTAATTTCAGGAGTTTTTTTGACTATGTTGCACAATTGAATCTTGCATTGGCCAAAGATTGCCGATGTCGTACCACATCCACTAAACGCATGGATGAACAGAATATTGCTGGGGTCAAACTTAAAGGATTTAGTGAAAAAAAAAACACAGTTCACAAGCATTCCCTCTTCCAGGTTTTACAAAGAACCAAGTTGCTGAAAGGCTGTCCTAAAGCTGTCTTCAGCACTAACAGATCTATATCCTCGCCCACCATGACAACCTTTTCAATATTCTTCGCCTTTGAAAGAGCACTGTTGACAATAAGTCGGCATCTTCTTGATTCTGCCTGACTTGAATGCCACACTCTTCGAAATTTGTCTTAAGAAGTTGGATAAGACGATTCTTGTTGTTATAATTTGCCAGAAATCTGTCTTGGGGAATTTGGTTTATCATGTTAGGTTCAACCATTACTTCAAGGGAAAAGTGCACCCTCATTCACCGTAATAGTTCAAAACTTTTGGTGCTAGTGCTAGTATGAGCAGGATATCTATCAAATACAACCATAACTTGAAGTCCATGTTTTTTTTTTTTTTTAGAAATGCGGAATGATTCTGAGATATGGTAATAAAGGAAGCATTGGTGTGGCATAATCATTTCTAGAAACAAAATCGTAATACATAACACACAGATTGATAAAACATACGCTCGCTCGAATTTTGAAGTGACCAACATGAGTAGCTATTGAGTCGATACATCGCATTTGGAGAAAAAAAAAGGGGGGGGGGTTAGAATGGGGGTGTTTTGTTTAAGTTAAAGGGAACAGAGGCATTTACCCTCAGCTGCGAAAAACGAATGATTTCCAAGGTCAGGCTGCCGGCGTTTCTCCTTTTTTCCTCCGTTATCCGATGCACTTTCACGCACTTCGCTGAGGGGTTCAGAAAAAGTGTGACTTTCAAGAAGCTGTAACTCGCTTGCTTTTCATGCTACAAAAATGTTGTAATGACAAAAGTTGAAGGAAATTTAATCTTCTTTAACATTTGCATTAAAAGTTTTGTTCTAATTTTAACCATTTCTGAGATATTTTGAAAAAACTATAAAAAGTCATAAATTTTTGTGGTTTTTCGGCCCCCAAAAGTTCTCCCGAGGTCTTTCGTGTTGGATAACTTGTTACTTTCTTCTATATCTAATATATAGAAGAAAGTATTGGATTCGTGCAAATTTTCGAATTTCGAATTTTGACGGATTCGAACGTTTTGAGGTGTGCTGAGTCCATTTCGACCATTTTTGGAAAATGTCTGTCTGTCTGTGTGTGTGTGTGTGTGTGTATGTATGTATGTGTGTGTGTGTGTGTGTGTATGTATGTATGTGTGTGTGTGTGTGTGTATGTATGTGTGTCACGTCTGTGTGTGACCAGTTTTTTGTGGCCGCTCTACAACAAAAACTACCGCATGAAATCGAACGAAATTTAGTACACATATGTGCCCCTATGTGAACTTGTGCCCATTAGTTTTTGGCGCGAATTCCTCCAAGGGGGGTGGAGCAATGGGACGTTTTTCGAGTTACGAGTGCTTGCTATTCCTCAGGAAGTAACTGGCGGAATCAAACAAAATTTGGTCCATATTTTGGTATTAACAGGAACAGGTGCTGATTCAATTTTGGTGTCAATAACTCAAACGGGGGTTGAGCTATAGAACGTTTTTTGTCGTCAATTGTGACTGCTGTATCTCAAGAAATAATGAACGGAATGAAAGAAAAATTTATCGGCAAGTAGCCCTTAGTGGGTATAAGAACTGATTTTATTTTTGTGTCAACAGCTAAAAAGGGGGTAGCGCAATCACCCGTTCTTTTTTTCCATTTTGAGTGCCCTATCTCAAGAAGTAATGCTACGTTCTGGTTGAAATTTGGAATATATGTGAATCCATATGTAAACAGGCTTTGGTTCTATTTTGACGCCGATCGCTCCAAGAGGTGTTGATTTTTTTTTTTTGCGAATAAAAATATTTTTATTAATGCAACAATAAGAAAGATAAATCGTAATAGATTGTCGTCTGCGTATTTCTCGTGATTTTAATTGTATGGAAATGATAGGAAATATTATCTCAATGATTTAAAATTTTTAACTGTTGCCATCTTATGTTTGTTAACAAATAAAATATTTGTAATTAATTCAAGCAAGGCTTTTAAAATAAATTTCAATTTTCGCTCTTTGCTTTGCTTTTGCAATAACTCAGACATTGGGATGGTCGTCAAGTTTTTGTATGTGTAATTTTGTTTTTGTTGGGAATATTGCTTCCTCGTCAAGCTTGGGGAGGGATCAGAAAAAAAAAATAGAAGAAAGTTTCGTGATGGCCACAACATACTAGGTTTTTTCATATTGGCACTAGTATGTACAAATTAAAAGAAAAAAATCTTTGACCCCATTTTTTGTAAGGCAAGCCCGTTTTATTCTACCTATTGACTGGACTATAAGAGCTGATTTTATTTTGGTGTCAACAGCTAACTAGTATGTTGTGGCCATCACGAAACTTTCTTCTATATTTTTCCTTTTTCTGATCCCTCCCCATGCTTGACGAGGAAGCAATATTCCTAACATAAACAAAATTACACATGCAGAAACTTGACGACCATCCCAATGTCTGAATTATTGTAAAAACAAAACAAAGAGCGAAAATTGAAAGATACTTTAAAAGCCTTACTTGAATTAATTACAAATATTTTATTTATTAACAAACATAAGATGGCAACAGTTAAAAATTTTAAATCATTGAGATAATATTTCCGATCATTTCCATACAATTAAAATCACGAGAAATACGCAGACGACAATCTATTACGATTTATCTTTCTTATTGTTGCATTAATAAAACTATTTTTATTCGCAAAAAAAAAAAAAAAAAAAAAAAAATCAACACCTCTTGGAGCGATTGGAGTCAAAATTGAACCAAAGCCTGTTTACGTATGGATTCACATATATTCCAAATTTCAACCAGAACGTAGCATTACTTCTTGAGATAGGGCACTCACAATGGAAAAAAAGAACGGGCGATTGCGCTACCCCCTTTTTAGCTGTTGACACCAAAATAAAATCAGCTCTTATACCCACTAAGGGCTACTTGTCAAAAAATTTTTGTTTGATTCCGTTCGTTATTTCTTGAGATACAGCAGTCACAATTGACGACAAAAAACGTTCTATAGCTCAACCCCCCTTTGAGTTATTGACACCAAAATTAAATCAGCACCTGCTCCTCTTAATGGCAACATATGGACCAAATTTTGTTTGATTCCGCCAGTTACTTCCTGAGGAATAGCAAGCACGCGTAACTCAAAAAACGTCCCATTGCTCCACCCCCTTGGAGGAATTCGCGCCAAAAACTAATGGGCACAAGTTCACATAGGGGCACATATGTGTACCAAATTTCGTTCGATTTCATGCGGTAGTTTTTGCTGTAGAGCGGCCACAAAAAACTGGTCACACACAGACGTGACACACATACATACACACACACATACATACATACACACACACACACAGACAGACAGGCATTTTCCAAAAATAGTCGAAATGAACTCAGCACACCTCAAAACGTTCGAATCCGTCAAAATTCGAAATTCGAAAATTTGCACGAATCCAATACTTTCTTCTATATAGGGGAGACCGGGGCAAGATGACTATGCTAACAATTTTCGTGGTTTATTGATTTATTTTTAAGGATAGAAAAATTAATTTTATATGAGCTGTTAGAGTAGTCCTTTGTAGTATTAAATATATTACCATTTAATTTTTCAAATAAAAATAACGAAGGATATTTTTATTTTTCATAACCTTAACAAATCGTCATCTTGCCCCAGTACTGGGGCAAGATGACTTTAACCTAGGGGCAAGATGACAACGTTGAAAAAGGTAGAACATATTTTATGCTTTGAATATGTTACCTAGTTTACTTTCTTCTATATCTAATATATAGAAGAAAGTATTGGATTCGTGCAAATTTTCGAATTTCGAATTTTGACGGATTCGAACGTTTTGAGGTGTGCTGAGTCCATTTCGACCATTTTTGGAAAATGTCTGTCTGTCTGTGTGTGTGTATGTATGTGTGTCACGTCTGTGTGTGACCAGTTTTTTGTGGCCGCTCTACAACAAAAACTACCGCATGAAATCGAACGAAATTTAGTACACATATGTGCCCCTATGTGAACTTGTGCCCATTAGTTTTTGGCGCGAATTCCTCCAAGGGGGGTGGAGCAATGGGACGTTTTTCGAGTTACGCGTGCTTGCTATTCCTCAGGAAGTTACTGGCGGAATCAAACAAAATTTGGTCCATATGTTGGTATTAACAGGAACAGGTGCTGATTCAATTTTGGTGTCAATAACTCAAACGGGGGTTGAGCTATAGAACGTTTTTTGTCGTCAATTGTGACTGCTGTATCTCAAGAAATAATGAACGGAATGAACGAAAAATTTATCGGCAAGTAGCCCTTAGTGGGTATAAGAACTGATTTTATTTTTGTGTCAACAGCTAAAAAGGAGGTAGCGCAATCACCCGTTCTTTTTTTCCATTTTGAGTGCCCTATCTCAAGAAGTAATGCTACGTTCTGGTTGAAATTTGGAATATATGTGAATCCATATGTAAACAGGCTTTGGTTCTATTTTGACGCCGATCGCTCCAAGAGGTGTTAATTTTTTTTTTTTTTTTTTTTTTTGCGAATAAAAATATTTTTATTAATGCAACAATAAGAAAGATAAATCGTAATAGATTGTCGTCTGCGTATTTCTCGTGATTTTAATTGTATGGAAATGATAGGAAATATTATCTCAATGATTTAAAATTTTTAACTGTTGCCATCTTATGTTTGTTAACAAATAAAATATTTGTAATTCATTCAAGCAAGGCTTTAAAATAACTTTCAATTTTCGCTCTTTGCTTTGCTTTTGCAATAATTCAGACATTGGGATAGTCGTCAAGTTTTTGCATGTGTCATTTTGTTTTTGTTGGGAATATTGCTTCCTCGTCAAGCATGGGGAGGGATCAGAAAAAAAAAGAAAAATATAGAAGAAAGTTTCGTGATGGCCACAACATACTAGTTTTACAAATGATAACTGTGTTTTAACATCTTACTAAGTATCAAATTAAGCGTAATGCGTTGTAGCGTAATGTTCAAGTGTTAAGTTCTGCAGCTAAAAATAGACACAAATAAAAATACCATTTTCATGATTAGAACATTCTTCATGCCACCACTCTTGGCTTTTACAGCTCTGGATCCATTCTTCTGTTGGAGGGTCTCAAAATTCCACTTTCCAAGCAAGGCATCTTAGAACACTATTCTTTGAATTTGTTGCAACTGCATTGCTTGGCATGAATACGGGACCGCACTAATAGACTTGGGCCTACAGGAATTTGGTCTGAGTTTTTTTTTTACTCCCTTTTTAGCTTCACGAGCTTATTTTCCCTGTTTTTTTAAATAATTCTTTTTTTCCGCTTTGTTCCTTGTTCTGACATTTCTTTGACGGGTGTGCTTGTAAGAATGTTTGATTTTCAGTTTTTGTTATCCGCATTGTGTTGCTTTAAGCAATGCATTGAAATCAAAAACACTAACATGCTTCTTTGGTGTATCGGAATCAGCATTTGCCATAACTTCTGCTTTGTCTGGAGGGTTTATATGTTGGTTTTCTACTCCCAAGGTCTGAGGATTAGCACTATTATTCAGTTTCAGAGCCAACAACGTCATAGTCCGCTAAAAAACAAGAAAAGTATGAGACTCGATACCTCATTCTTTAAACCCTTCATCGGCATTTCCAACTATAGCTGCTTTGAAGTAAGCGGTGCTCAAAAGCTCACCAATATTTTTATTCTGTGATAGTTTGTCCTTGATGAATGACCATAAATTTCTCACATGCTTGGCTATAGTAGGTTTTTAAGGGGCAGAAAAATGACGTATCAGGAGCTAGAGACGATGGAATGTGTGAAATGGCAACCCAACCATGATAATGTTTTTTCACTGCGATATAAGATAGCCTGCAAAGCTTTGTGAGATTTACGATTGTCAATAATCAGCAGAGCAGGAGATTCTTTGCTTGGTTTAATTCATTCAATTAGTCATTTTGTCAACTAGTTTATAAATAGCCCTTGGTCACCCACTTTCGAACGATACCTACCTTAATTCAATGCGTCCTTTAGCCCCAGAGGAGAAGCGCAAGGTCGCGTGGACAAACACACAGCGTTTACAGGAAGTTAAAGTGGACAACATAGTTAGTATAATAAATTCCAAAACACGGGCAATACGCAAGCTCGTCATCTTGCCCCGCGTTGCTGCCCGTCATCTTGCCCCAGACTGCCTGTTTGAACTGATTCTTCTCCATTGCCATAACAGAAGGCGATTAATTGACATGTATTAATGGTAATAGGTAATATTTAAACTAAGTTACTCATAAATACTCAAGAGATACGATATATCCTATATGTATATGCAGCAGAGATTATTTACACATGCATAAAAGTTATATCGTGGCAACGGTAAACAATCAGAGCTTCAGAACTAACACAAATATGGCAATTTCAGCGTCTCTATACTATTGCTGAACGAACAGCGGATACGAGAGCCAGTAGCATGCAGTTGATGCAGTTACCTAGTTTAAAACGGAAAAACTTAGGCATTCGTCATCTTGCCCGGCTCGTCATCTTGCCCCGGTCTCCCCTATTAGATATAGAAGAAAGTAAAAAGGGGGTAGCGCAATCGCCCGTTCTTTTTTTTCCATTGTGAGTGCCCTATCTCAAGAAGTAATGCTACGTTCTGGTTGAAATTTGGAATATATGTAAATCCATATGTAAACAGGCTTTGGTTCAATTTTGGCGCCAATCGCGCCAAGAGGTGCTGATTTATTACTTTCTTCTATATCTAATATATAGAAGAAAGTATTGGATTCGTGCAAATTTTCGAATTTCGAATTTTGACGGATTCGAACGTTTTGAGGTATGCTGAGTCCATTTCGACTATTTTTGGAAAATGTCTGTCTGTCTGTGTGTGTGTGTGTGTATGTGTGTATGTGTGTGTGTGTGTGTATGTGTGTCACGTCTGTGTGTGACCAGTTTTTTGTGGCCGCTATACAACAAAAACTACCGCATGAAATCGAACGAAATTTAGTACACATATGTGCCCCTATGTGAACTTGTGCCCATTAGTTTTTGGCGCGAATTCCTCCAAGGGGGGTGGAGCAATGGGACGTTTTTCGAGTTACGCATGCTTGCTATTCCTCAGGAAGTAACTGGCGGAATCAAACAAAATTTGGTCCATATGTTGGTATTAACAGGAACAGGTGCTGATTCAATTTTGGTGTCAATAACTCAAACGGGGGTTGAGCTATAGAACGTTTTTTGTCGTCAATTGTGACTGCTGTATCTCAAGAAATAATGAACGGAATGAAAGAAAAATTTATCGGCAAGTAGCCCTTAGTGGGTATAAGAACTGATTTTATTTTTGTGTCAACAGCTAAAAAGGGGGTAGCGCAATCACCCATTCTTTTTTTCCATTTTGAGTGCCCTATCTCAAGAAGTAATGCTACGTTCTGGTTGAAATTTGGAATATATGTGAATCCATATGTAAACAGGCTTTGGTTCAATTTTGACGCCGATCGCTCCAAGAGGTGTTGATTTTTTTTTTTTTTTTTTTTTTTTTTTTTTTTGCGAATAAAAATATTTTTATCAATGCAACAATAAGAAAGATAAATCGTAATAGATTGTCGTCTGCGTATTTCTCGTGATTTTAATTGTATGGAAATGATAGGAAATATTATCTCAATGATTTAAAATTTTTAACTGTTGCCATCTTATGTTTGTTAACAAATAAAATATTTGTAATTAATTCAAGCAAGGCTTTTAAAATAACTTTCAATTTTCGCTCTTTGCTTTGCTTTTGCAATAATTCAGACATTGGGATGGTCGTCAAGTTTTTGCATGTGTAATTTCGTTTTTGTTGGGAATATTGCTTCCTCGTCAAGCATGGGGAGGGATCAGAAAAAAAAATAAAAATATAGAAGAAAGTTTCGTGATGGCCCCAACATACTAGTTTAGATTTCAAATTAGTTCTTTTGTAATAAATCTTTTAATCTAAAATTTTGCATAAAATGCCAATTCAAGGAATAAAAGATTCCCCCCCCCCCGTTTAACATTCTATGTTGGTCAAAAGATATTTTTTTCTGCATCAGATGAAGCTTATTTCAATTTTTTCCATTAATAAGAACAGCAGATAGAAGAGCTTCTATTTTAGCGAAATTTTTTTCGCTGAACTCAAATCTCGAAGCGAAAGAGCAAATGTGAGAAAATTTTATTCTGAGTTAGTCCTACCAACATAAAAACCCAAAATGAAACAAAGTGCTAATCAAACAGTAAATTAAATAGTTATGAGAAAAAAAGTGTCATGTTGCGGACTCTACATTTGGATAAAATACTGTGAAATGGCCCATTTGCTAAATTTTGTGAAGTGCAGACGAAATACAATGTTGGGGTTACATGCACCCCGCCTGTTACATGCGGTCAAGAAAATCATCTCACCACTCAAGGTTAATACGCATAAACTAAGGATATAACAGAATTCAATGAGAAGGTTAACACTTTGTTTGCTGTTTTCTTCTGCTCCCCCCTTTCTACCCCCTTTAAAAAAAATCCATCCATTTAAACATTGCTTCATCTCATTTCTTAATTTCTGCGAGGCTTTCAAAGGTCCTGTTAGGCTTTTTCCAGTAAAAAATCGCACAGGTAGATGAAAAACGCAACGAACTCAATAAGTCTCTTTAGAGAATAAAGGACCATAAGAAAATGTTTAACATAAATAGCAAAAACAATCAAATGACTCACAGCCTAATGGAGTTGACTGGTACTAGGGTCTTCCACCGCATAGCTTCCATGATGGTAGCATACGTGTATGGAATTGTCATCCTGTCTGCCCACCGCATGGTGCCCTCCTTGCCCATTACGTTGTCCAGTTCCTCCTGGACTCTTTTCTGCACCTCCTGGTGTTCAGCCATTGATATCAGAATGTAGATGAGGGTTGACCTACTCGTTTCACTGCCTCCGAAGAGTAAGGCCTG
>NC_072739.1:41475891-41510551 GCF_026930045.1 Uloborus diversus
TTCGAGCCCGACTGCACTTGCTACGTCTTCACCTGGGGTTTCATTTTTTAGATTTCAAATTAGTTCTTTTGTAATAAATCTTTTAATCTAAAATTTTGCATAAAATGCCAATTCAAGGGATAAAAGATTCCCCCCACCGTTTAACATTCTATGTTGGTCAAAAGATATTTTTTTCTGAATCAGATAAAACTTATTTCAGTTTTTTCCATTAATAAGAACAGCAGATATAAGAGCTTCTATTTTAGCGAAATTTCTTGGCTGAACTCAAATCTCGAAGCGAGAGAGCAAATGTGAGAAAATTTTATTCTGAGTTAGTCCTACCAACATAAAAACCCAAAATGAAACAAAGTGCTAATAAAACAATAAATTAAATAGTTATGACAAAAAAAGTGTAATGTTGCGGACTCTACATTTGAATAAAATACTGTGAAATGGCCCATTTGTTAAATTTTGTGAAGTGCAGACGAAATACAATGTTAGGGTTACATGCACCCCACCTCTTACATACAGTCAAGAAAATCACCACTTAAGGTTAATACGCATAAACTAAGGATATAACAGAATTTAATATGAATGTTAACACTTTGTTTCTATCTTCTTCTGTTCCCCCTCTCTGTCCCCTTTTAAAAAAATCCATCCATTTAAACATTGCTTCATCTCATTTCTTAATTTCTGCGAGGCTGTCAAAGGTCCTGTTAGGCTTTTTCAAGTAAAAAATCACACAGGTAGATGAAAAACGCAACGAACTCATAAGTCTCTTCAGAAAATAAAGAACCAATAAGAAGATGTTTAACATAAATAGCAAAAACAATCAAATGACTCACAGCCTAATGGAGTTGACTGGTACTAGTGTCCTCCACCGCATAGCTTCCATGATGGTAGCATACGTGTATGGAATTGTCATCCTGTCTGCCCACCGCATGGTGCCCTCCTTGCCCATTACGTTGTCCAGTTCCTCCTGAACTCTTTTCTGCACCTCCTGGTGTTCAGCCATTGCTATCAGGATGTAGATGAGGGTTGACCTACTCGTTTCACTGCCTCCGAAGAGTAAGGCCTGCGTGTTGCCATGAAGATGCTTGTCTTGATAAGGAATGGAAAAGTGTTGGTGAGTCAGTTATAGATTTTTATGGTCATCGAGGATTAAATTAATCGGTGTTGGGGAGTCAGTTACATATTTTTGTGGTCGTCAAGGTTTAAATTAATCGGCGTTGGTGAGTCAGTTATAGATTTTTATGGTCATCGAGGATTAAATTAATCGATGTTGGCGAGTCAGTTATAGATTTTTATGGTCATTGAGGATTAAATTAATCGGTGTTGGGGAGTAAATTATAGCTTTTTATGGTCGTCGAGAAGTAAATTAATTGGTGTTGATGAGTCAGTGATAGATTTTTAAGGTCATTGAGGATTAAATTAATCGGTGTTGGGGAGTAAGTTATAGCTTTTTATGGTCGTCGAGAAGTAAATTAATTGGTGTTGATGAGTCAGTGATAGATTTTGAAGGTCATTGAGGATTAAATTAATCGGTGTTGGGTAGTCAGTTATAGCTTTTTATGGTCGTCGAGGATTAAATTACAGTAAACTCCCGATTATCCACGAGCGAATCAACAGCGGGGCGGATTATCCTCGAGTCAATCAACAATCAGGGACATGTACTTTCGTAGCAAAAAGCAAGTAGCAATAACTTTTTTTTTTTTGGTCAAAGATTTTTAATATAAACTCAGTTGTCTGTATTTTATTTATCTATTTGATTATTTGTCTATTTATTGAGCTTTCTTCATTGTACAAACACTTGTTCTTTATTGATGTTAAGCTCTGTTGTGCAAAAATACAAAACATTTAAACTGTTTGTAGAAAGTATTATGCATCAATGCAGTCAAGTTTGGACGGAAGAACAATTTTTACTTGATTAGTCTTTCATTTTAGCCTTTTTCGGCTTATCCGAGATTTTATTATCCGCGGCACTTGTGCCACCCAATTTCACGGATAATCGGGAGTTTAAATTAGTCGGTGTTGGTGAGTCAGTTATAGATTTTTATGGTCATCGAGGATTAAATTAATCGATGTTGGTGAGTTAGTTATATATTTAATTAACCGTCGAGGATTAAATTAATCGTTTTACATTCTGTACGGTACACTTTGCTCACTAAGGTGGTTCAAAAATACCTGTAAAAAAGGTTTATCCTAGATAACAGGACACCCCTCAATATTTTTAGACTTATGGATGGTAATGCACTGGAAGAATTTTAGCTTTCTATTTCAATTAAAAGAGGGTGGTCAACCCCCTCCTCCAAGCTTCATACATTTGGGGGGGGGGGTAAAAATACAATGAACTGAAAAACAATGCAACATATTATAGTATACACTAGTACCATTGTAATATGCATACCATTGCAATAAAATAATTATTTCCAAAAAAAAAAAGCTGGAAAAATTAAATGTTTTTAAATTTGTGGTGTTTTCTATGCTACGGCTAATGTTAAATTAACGGGTCATTGAGCACCCTCTTAAAATTTAAGTAAGAAGCAAAAACCTTTACAGCACTATACTATTAGTAAGTCTAAAAAAATACGGGGTATCCTGGACTCTACTGGACTGAAAAAAAAGTTTTTTTGAACCACCCTATTGCTCACCGACGACAATAGTGGTATATCTCAAAAATTTGAAAAAAATTCACTTTAAAAAGACTACATGAAAATATGATATTGGATAGTTGAGATGCTCTAATGACCCCGAGTCCTGCTTGCTCTTTGGGTAATTGAAATATCACTCAACGTACGACTTTCATCTAAGTGGATTTTCTGTAACTGAGCCCTAACGTGGAACAGAATTTGTAAAAGTGAAAAAGCGTTTTTCTGCAAACAAACTCCTGTTAAAGAAATTAGCTCCACAATGTTCACGAAAAAGAAATTAACTTTCGAAATTTTAACTTTTTTTCATGAAGTTACCCTAAACATGTGACTAAGCAAAAAATACTGCATGTCGTAAATGGGCTAAAAACACTCCTAGGTTCAATAAATCAAAGAAAATCGTGCTGTAGCATTCCATGTTAATATTCGAAACATATTGTAATGCTTTAAACGGTTATTTGAAACACCTCTATTGAATCATTCTGCTACACATTCCACGTTAATACTCGAAACATTATTGTACTTTAAACGGTTATTTGAAACACCTCTATTGAATCATTCTGCTACACATTCCACGTTAATACTCGAAACATTATTGTACTTTAAACGGTTATTTGAAACACCTCTATTGAATCATTCCGCTACACATTCCATGTTAATGCTCGAAACATTATTGTACTTTAAACGTTATTTGAAACACCTCTATTGAATCATTCCGCTACACAGGCAAAATGTTTACCTGAAAAAAAAGTTTCCTTTTTCTTTGCTTCGTTTCGTCGCATTTCGTTTATGTATTCATCGACGAATGAGTCATTTGAGCCGTCTTTCATGTTGTCCTTCATTTTTGAAATCGTCTTTCTGAAATTGGATAAATAAAACTGATAAATATTACAAGCACGTTCCGTATCAAAAATAGTGACAATTAATTATGCGAAAATATAATAGTATTTTTTAAAAAATCATTTGCAATCTATTGGAACAAATTACAGAAATAAAAGTTTAAAAACGTATTTTGAAGGAAAAAGTTATCAATACTTTTAGAAACATTACACTATTCGGTGGATACATGCCAAATTTTAAAGACTATTTAACAGTATGTTAAACTGAATATTGCATGGTACTTTGTAAGCCAAAGACGGTGGATCTACTGTAGAACAGAATGGCGATGGCAAAATCCCTCCATTTTTAATAAATCGGAAGAATGGCGACATGTACTCTAGGGTGGTTCAAAAAAAGCTAGAGTGCAGGACACATCCTTTTTTTTACACTTACTATCTAATAATATACTAATAGTATTATGCTGTAAAAGTTTTAGCTTCTTACTCAAATTTTAAGATGGAGCTCAATGACCCCTCAATTTAACATTAGCCGTAGCATAGAAAATGTCACAAATTTAGAAACATTTAATTTCCCCAGCTGTGTTTTGGTAAATAATTATTTTATTGCAATGTATGTGCATAATACTCGTGTTTATTATAATATGTAGCGTTGTTTTTTCATTTCAATGTATTTTAACCCCCCCTCCCCCATGCTTATGAAGTTTGGGGGAGGGGGTTGAGCACCCTCTTTTAGTTGAAATAGGAAGCTAAGATTCTTCCAGCATATTGCTATCCACAAGTCTAAAAATATTGAGGTGTGCCCCGGTACCTAGGAGAAACTTTTTTTTACATGTATTTTTGAATCACACTAATGTAATCATGTACACTCGTTAGAAGCAATACTTTTCAAATGTATAATCGTTTAAGCCCTTTCCTACATCTACAAAATATACAATAGACATAGAAAATGGCACTTTTAAATGTAAAAAAAGTTGATTTTTTTTAAAGCGCTTGGGATCTGAAATTACTTTTGTCAAAAATATAAAGAAGAAAAAACTATAAAACAGTGTCTTAAAGTGAGCAAAAGCACATTTTAAACGTTTTAAATAATTACACCTTTGTTTGGTGCGAACTGATACAGAAAAGCGATTCGACTACGCAGATTCACTTTTATAGACACACACGCAATCAATGGAGAAAAGCTCTCTAAATATCGCCATGTCATCTATACAGCCAAATTTATCACTAACATGGTGATATGGCGCTAAGTTAGTGACAAAAACGTGGCACCCAAAGGCTGAGCGATGTATCGCCTAAGGGCACTTGAATATTAATGAAGTCCGCATTGAAAACTAATCGTTTTATGTATAAGAGACCTGTCAAACACCAAAATTTCTAGTTTTGGGAAAACATTTATATCATCAACTGTAACTACTATTCAACAGAGATTTCAGCGCATATTTCTGAAAGAAATACCTACTCCTAAATGCGTATCACTTTCACTGTAAAACATTGCTATCATCTCAACCCTTTCAGACGGAATTTTGAAATACTTAACCAAAAGTGTTTTTATTTGGTAGACAGTGTACTATGGTAAAGAATATCTTATAGACAAATTTTCAAGTTTGTAGGTGAGTTATGACGCGTCCAATAATCCGGACATATGTTATTGAAATACATATTTCAGATAATAAGATGATGAAACATCAAACAAACTTCTTTGTAAAAAATTCTCAATTATATATTTAAAAAAAAAATTAGAAAAAAAACTCGCTTTTGCGACGAGAATCCGTTGTTGCGAAAATGAGCCAGTCCCATTCTCCCAACCCCTATTTCTTTATTTTGTCAATTCCAAAATGAAAAATTCTTGTACAGATAATAATAAGCAGACTGTAAAGAGTCAATTACAAAAAAAATCGAGTAACTTGTTCAATTAATAAATGATTAGCAGCTGTTTAAAGTTCATGTCCGGTATACCGGACGCTACGTCTGAAAGGGTTTTAATATGAGAGTAAAAATGTTTTTTTTTTCTTTTGGAATTTTATAGCTTGCTGCTTTACCAGTTCCAAAAATAAAAGATTCAACTGACGTCGCATTGTCAAAAAAAAAAAAAAAAGAAAAAGGAAAAGAATTAAGACCTTTTTGGAACACGTGAATGCATCCAAAAGGGAGGGGAGCGCGCAAATGGACACCGCACAGAGTTACTTCCTAAATTTCGTGCAAGGAATAAAACGGCTAATTCTCTTAAACTTTTGCGAACAAGCGTAGATCGAGTAAAAGCAACTGATGTTTTTAATTTCTATTTGTTTAAAAGATATTTTAAATGCCTAGTTTGAAATAGTTTACATTCATTGAGATAGTTATATTGCTGATTTTTTTTTTCTTTTTCAGTCGATCAGATAAATTGGTTACTTAGAAAACATTATAAACACTTACTTTATAAAATCGCTGAATTGTACTAGAGTTTCGTAGGTGAAAGACTGTGTTGTGAGTCCCAACTTTATCAAGAATAAGTTGAGTCTAGGAAGAAATGAATTCAGACCTAAAGCTGGTACTGAGTTGCTGATTGCGTCCACACTCCTGCTCACTAAATCGGTATCTGGGTGACCAATGGGCAAGCGTTGACCAAACATCAGAGTCATCACGTTGTTCGTAAATGTGTTAGTGAAGAACTTCCTCACATCTAGCGGTTTGGTACCATGTTCTTTAATCATTTGTACCACTTCTCTTAGTTCTTCCTAAAAAAAAATAACATTCCGCGGAAAAAAAGGTTAGTTTCTTTTTTGCTTCACTCAAATGAAAGAAAGAAACAACCGTACCAGCTTTCAAATTCATCGCTTAATTAAGCCTTAGCTGTTCATGTCTTTTTTTTTTTTTTTTTTTGCTGCGCAAATGGTGAGATTAGTTGAAATATGGGCATTCTGCCCCTGCAGGCGAAGGTTAAGGGAGCGGGAGTGGCAACTTCATCTTATCTACGGCTTCAAAAACAGGAGCCTTGCAACTCAACACCACTCGACAGATGGAAAAGCTACGTCCACTCCTTCCGCTTCCGCATGCTGGTGTGGAATACTTCTATTTTAGCTTTCGATGAGGTGGGGTGCATGCAACATCAACATAATATTTCTTGCGGTCAGGGCCGACGAGAGATTACCGTCGACTTAATCTGATTCTAGTGGCCCGGCCTTTGAAGGGACCCGGCTCAAAATCAGAGTAGTATTAAGTTAATAAGTTTTATGGTGGGAGGCGGACCCGGTAACTACACTGACAAAGGGGACACCGAGGTTCTCGGTGGCCCTGATTGCACCCCATAACATTTCGAAGATTAAGCAAGAACATTTTCTAAGAATTTTGTAATATTTATTTGCATAAATATAACTAAAACAATACCGAAAGTTACATACATATATATATAAAGCTTACAGGGGCGGATACAAGGGAAGGGTCATGGGGGTCATGACCTCCCCCCCCCCCATAAACTGTAGGCAATATTATCCATCCACTTTTTTAAAGAATTTATTTATGAGTCAAATGTAAACGGTTGCAGTAATTTTTTTAATTTACAAATCATTTTTCCAAGTAGTTATTCGAAATACTTCTTTTTACTGCTTATGAAATTAATAAGTAACGTTTATGCTAGTTAGCTGCCTTATTCCTGGCTGATTTCGTGAATTTTATTGACGCCTAAGTAGTTTCAGAGCAACTTCGTTCTCGAAACTCTATATTCTTCAACGTTCTCTCGCCAGTTAAGGGGTTGAAAGCATATCGGTATCTGTGTCAGAGAGAGAAATATCATCACTTTACCTGTACTAATTCTTCCCAACGGGTTCGTCCGAAGCCGAGATCTTTCATGGCTTTCATACTAAAACGTCTTTGCTCTCCCCATTCTGCTCCATTGACACCGCCAAATCCTGAAAGATATTATTCTCTTAGATCTGCGAAACACATCAAATTCAATTATTTTGCAGAGAGTGAATGGGAAGCTAAAAGTGTTAGCTTCTTTTTTGCCTCATTCAAATGAGAGAAAGAAATTACCATGTGAATTGTGGTGTATCGAATTTAGCAAACTTCGCTATTGTAATTGTAGTGACGTGAGTACCTCTGACGTCACTGGGGAAAACATTCTCTCAGAACAGAGGAGATCGGAACGAAGTCCAGAGTTGTGCGCATTGGCGACGCACTCTGTCTTGTATATGGTATATAGTAATATGTATATACTTAATGTAGTAATTAGAATAATAATGTCTAGTATTATGATGTCGGAATGATCAATAATCCATTACATGTCCCAGCGAGCATAGGTTCCATAAAAGAAACTATAACATCAACTCTAAAACCCATCGTTCAATTAACCTTGTAACCCCCCCCCCCATTCTGCTTCATTGGCACTGCCAAATCCTAAAAGATATTATTCTCAACCTCTGCGAACCACATCAAATTCAATAAAATTGTATTTTGCAAAGAGTGGATGGAGCTAAAAGTGTTAGTTTTTTTTTTTTTTTTTTTTTTTGCCTCACTCAGATTATGAGTGAAAGAAATTACCATATCAGCCCGCAAATCCATCGCTTAGATAACTTTTAACTGTTCAGGTCAGGTTCAGTTTTATAACACAGTAATATATTTAATTACCATTTTTTGCAAAGTTTCAAATGTATAAAATGAATACTCTTTTCTTGCCGGAGTTGTTAGCGTTAATAAAAACTTTAAAAACATGGCGATGAGAAAATCAAGAAAGAAAAAATGAATTTAAATATAGCAAAAATAAATTGAAATATAAATAAGCAGTGAATTTGAGTTCATTTAATTTCAATAGTTCAGCAGTTTTTCAATACATCATCAATTAAAAAAAAAATTGTGGATTTAAAAAGAGAAATATTGGAACTCTCTAAGTTTCTCAAAATCTACTTTTTTCAAAAATTAGGGTATTCGCTTAGCTTTTGATGCTTTCGCTTAGCACTTGTTGTTCCTGGGAGTAGCAAGTAGGATTTGCGGGTGGTAGCCCTCAGTAATCACGTAAAAATGAGCACGTTTTTTTTTCTTTCTTTCTTTTTACTTCCTTTTACAAAAAAAGTAAGTATTGTATTCGCGAAAAAATTTTAACTCAAAAATCGGCCTTAATGTCTATTTTTCTGACCCCCGAATGAATGTTAAATTTTTTTTCCGACCTGACAACACGCGTGGATATATGCCTAGGAACCTTCAGACACCAGAAATATCCATTTTGACGACCCCCGAGATAATTACCAGGAATTTTCTCGTGACGTACGTATGTATGTACAAGTGCGTATTTGTATAAGTGTGTATGTATCTCGCATAGCTCAAAAACGGTATGTCCTAGAAAGTTAAAATTTGAAACGTAGGCTCCTAGTGCGGCCTAGTTGTGCACCTTCTCTTTTGGTTGCATTCGGATGTTCCAAAGGGAGTCTTTTGCCCCTTTTTGGGGGAAATCATTGTTAATTTCGATGTAAACTCAAGTGGTGTTATAATTTGGCAGACACTTGGCGATATATCGCCAGTCTTTTGGTCGCCAAGTTTTGTCGCCAACTTGGCGACAAATTTGGCTATTTAATTTTTTTTCTTTTTTTAAATTTGGTTTCAATTTGGCCACTGTTGGTGATATTTAGAGAGTAAACAACTGAATCACATTAAAAGTGCCAATGATAGGGAAATGACATTAAATTGGAGTAAAAGGAAGTCATGTGATGCACACATCAGCTCGTTTGTAAGATATGCATATCTCATGAACCTATTAACTAAAAGGAGTGGCAATTACGTTTTTAAGATGTTTTAATTAAAACACTTACCTACTCCACTTGGTATGATGTCGAAAATACCTTCGGGTCTATTAGCTGTTTCTGACTTACTGAAAGCCTCTTTTACAGCTTCCCAGTCATTCAAAACTACTACGAGACTGTGTCCAAGATTTAAGCTGTAATTTTAAAAAGTACATCACTAACAATTTTAAAATCATAGCCAAGAATGGTTTCTAGTCTAAACCAATAAAGCCCAACAATTTTTCTAAACTTTCCAAATTTCATAAAGATCGTTAACATAAATAAGTTTAGTATTGATTAATTAAACTGAAAACTTTATATATGAAACTATAGCTTTTGAAAGAGTCACGTCACAACAAATGCAAAATGGTCATTTTCCAATATTTGTTACTGGAATATGCTCCCAATAAGTTCATGCAGATTTAAACGAAATTTTAAACTAATTTAAAATAAAATTCTAGATGGAAACGTTGTTTTAAGATTTAGGCAGAGGAGCCAAAAAAATCTCTTTTTAAACAATTATTAGAATTTTATTTGCTCACCCATATACAAAATGGCAATAGGAAAGAAATAAAAGTTCCTGATTAACATTTTAATTAATATCTCCGCTAATTAAAGTCGAACAATTACGAGATTGGTCTTATTGTTTTCTTTAGAAATTTTCGAATTGATCGGTATCTCGTTCGACTCTCGATTCACAGCGATTCTCGAGAAGATCGATCTTCAGATGGGCAGACAGACGGACGCGAACAGATTTTAATAGTATAAATACTATAAGCATTTGAAATCATAAATAAAAAGTTATATATTTTTTCAAAAATCAGAAAAGAAACCTGGCCTTTGCGACGAGAATCCTTGGTGGGAAAAATATGCCACCCTCTATCTCCCAATATGTTGTTGTTAATCCGAAAGCGAAAAAATCTTTCACACATAACAATGAGCAGAATGTAATTTGTAAACCACAAAAAATAAATAAATAAATAAACAAATAAATAAAAATAAAATAAAATAAATAAATAAAACAAATCAAGTAAATTAATCAATTACCAAACGATTAGCAGCAGTTTAAAGCTCATGTCCAGTATACCGAACGCCAGGTCTGAAGGGGTTAACAAGATAGTGTAGAGAAGACAAGTTGTTTTTCTTGCATGGATACTTCGCTGGCGAGGAAACACGTTCTACAGAACTCATTTCTTTTTAGTGACTAAATTGTGTTGAAAGGTCGCCGCAGGCGATTTCTTTCAAACATTTCACGGCCAAGAACGCGGTGGGAATGTTTTTGTCAACGTGTTGAACAACGTTTCTTTATTTGTGTTCCACGAAAAACCAGGATTCCGGGGAGAAAACTCAAGGGTTCCGCAAATTTTGATAAAAATTAGTTACTTATAGACCGATAGCAAATAAGGTTTGTGAGTAAAACTTTCAATCTTTAGTTCCCAATTAAAGGAATTGTGGATTAATTACCCATTTATTGTCAATGTACGACCGTCGACTATGTTAGTACGAGAATACGAAACTTTTTTTTTTTGAATGACATCCGATTCAACCCTTGCACAGAAATCTTTAAAAAGGCATTGTTGGAATTTTGGTGCAGTTTAAATAAGCAATTACAGTGAAATCCCGTTACAACGAACTTCAACGGAACGCCAGTTTTATTCGTTGTAACGGGAATTTCGTTGTATGGGCATACTTGTTGTAACGGTATTTCACTGCATTCTCACGAATGGTGGTGTTGGCATTTACATGCGTGAAACGAAGTTCAAGACTCATGTGTTAACCAAAAAAAGAAAGATATTGCAACAGACTCGATCTCTAATATCAAATTTATTTGCTACAGTCGAACTTGCTTATAACGAGCCCTGAGTTAACGTATCCGGATTTAGCGAGGAATTCAGAAAGATTTGGTTGGTACAAGGTTAAGTCTATGGGATCATAACTCGCTTTTAACGAGCAAATCCCGCTTAAAGCGAGAAATCTTTTCGCGATTCATAAAATTTCTTGACTTAATTCTTGAATGAAAAATAAATAGTATATAATAAAAAATCGTTTGGCGCAGTATAGCCCTCAAGGACTCTGGCGCCATAAAAATCAAATAAACCGACCAACCAACCATAAAATTTATATTAACTTCCAGCTCAACTTAACCGTTTTTGGTAAATTTTCTTTGACATTCCAAAGTTAACCAAAGTGAGTGATAAATCATAAATCCTGAGAACAAGCACTTTTTTTTTTTAATTTGTGGAGTAGAGAAAGATTTAAAAATTACATTAAATGTGTGTATGTATATTCCTCAATGAAAATGACGTAATAAAGAGACAGTCAGACAGTTCAAAGCAAAGTAACCAACTTTTTTGAAATACAGTCATTAAAAAGAAGAAAAAGAGCTGATGTGTGCCTCACATGACTTCCTTTTACTCTAATTTAATGTAATTTTCCCATTATTGGCAATATTAATGTGATTCAATAGTTTATTCCATAGACTAATAATAGAAGTAGACCGAGCTTTCTCATTCTTGCTGATAAAGAAAATTGGTTCATAGATGTATCATGTGACTAGTGGAAGGGCTTGGCGAAGACTTTGGCAGCATGGTTGCTAGATGACGGCATTATCTATAGTTTGGCACTCGACATGTATTTTAAGACAATGTGTTTTCATTAAAAAAAACTTCCAGGTGCAGAGATTGAACTGTTTTTCTTTTAGTTATGCATTATTTTGACATTAGTAATAGTTTTTGATCAGTTTTCGGTAACTTTTATTTCATTTGGAGCTGTCAGCGTTGGCGTGAACGAAATGGCGTAAACGTTTTGCGTTAACGCAAAAATGTACTAATCGGTATCTTAAATTGAAACTGTAGGTAAAAATCTTACCGTTTGCTGATTCCTCTTGGTCGCTTGCATCTTTTATTGCTTAGAGAGTTATTGAAATTGACTAAAGAAATCGCACAATGCTATCTAAACGAAAAACTCACTATATTAACAAAATATTTACAACTTAGAATAACAAATTTACAAATCGGACTCCATAAAAGATCATTCTTCCGTGTTCCATCAATTTTATTTATTTTATTTCGCGCTGGCGTTGATCGTCTGCTACGATTAACGCCCGCTGTTGCTAGGATATCCACCAGTCACATGGTTTGGTTTATGAGCAGCAAAAGGGTTGCCATAGCTCGGTCTACTCTTATTATTAGTCTATAGTTTATTCTCTAAATATCACCAACAGTGGCCAAATTGAAACTGATTTTAGAAGAAAATCGTCAACTGTCTTGGCGACCGAAATACTGGCGATATATCGCCAAGTGTCCGCCAAATTATAACACCACTTGAGTTTACACCTAAATTAACAATGGTTTCCACCAAAAAAGGTGTAAAAGACTCCCTTAGGAACATCCGAATGCAATCAAAAAGAAAGGTGCACAACTAGACCCTACTAGGAGTCTACGTACCAAATTTCACCTTTCTAGGACGTACCGTTTTTGAGTTATGTGAAATACATACGTACATACACACATACGCACATACATACGGACGTCACGAGAAAACTTGTTGTAACTAACACGGGAATCGTCATTACGGATATTTCGTGTGTCTATACGTTCTTAGACACCTATCCATGCCTGTTTGAGTAGGAAAAAAAAACCTCAATATTCATTCGGGGTTGAGTAAAATAGAAATTGAGGTCGATTTTTGAGTAAAAATCTTTTCGCGAATACAATACTTCCTTTTTTGTAAAAGGAAGTAAAAAGCAACTAAGACGGGTTTTTATGGTTTTTTTCACGAACTCTCTTTTACGAGCACTCAGTTATAACGAGCAAATATCGTGGTACTTTTGCGTTCGTTATAAGCTAGTTCGACTGTAATAAAATAAAGTACTACTCATTTCATAATTTAAACTTTAAATTTGAGTTTGAGCGAGTTTAAAGCTACTTTTTAGGAAAGTTTGTAAATGTTTGGGGTTACCTTTTTGAAGAATAATAATAATTTTCATTTTTATTGCTATTAAAGCCGACTGCCTTGTTTAGTGGTCAGAAAAGTCTGACTGCAACAGGGTTCGAATCCCGGCGTCGGGCATAGACGTATTTTCTCTCTCCTGTCTTTGTCCTTTCTTTGCGTGAATGTGTTGTTGTGCTGTGAATGGTTGCCTATCCTATGAACGGGTCCTTATGGCATGTGTGTACTGTAGAAGTCGGACTTGACACCAAATTACGGTACGGTCGGGAAAAGTGAAGCTGCGCACCCCAAATTGCCAGCCTAGCTGGCGCACGACAACAACAACATCAACATTGCAACTAAAGCACTTAAATGCTACCTTCAAGCTATAGTGCTGATGAAAATTTTGGAAATGAGCATTCAATAGGGTTCCATTTGTCAAAGAAATTAAAGGGGCAGGGAATGTAGAGATTGACGAGCTCACTGATATACGTAGGCGTCCAATTTCAAAGTCTGTTGAAAAATCGATATAGAAGAATTCTTTTAAACTTTTACACCAAGGAAATTTTTGCTATGCCACCGAAAACGCGCTGCTATTTCATATAAATTAAACACGTATATAACAATTAGAGTTATGAGAGTAAAAATAAAATCTTAACGGTAACACAGATGGCTGTTACTGAGCAACAGCCCATTCATTTTTAAAAGTAGAGAGGCTTTACCCCTCTACTTTTTAAATTCAAAATTAACAATCTAAGAAAAAACTAATGATGGATCCCTTTACGTATTTAAAGAAGGAAGAATTGACTTACTAAGTGCATATTTTAAATGTTTTTTCAATGGTATTTCATAAAAGCTACGATTTTACTTTAAATTAACCAGATGCTGTCCACTGTGGCCATTCGTCTCAAATTTTGAAAAAAGTCATTTGATCAACAACTCCGATAAAATCCGTTATACTCTAATTTTCCAAAAAAAAAAAGTCTACTTTGGGGCGTCGCTTACTTAAAAACACACGCGCGCACACATTTTCTTTAACCCCTACTTTTTTGGCGCACCAATCACCTATGTACGATAATAAATTATTATGCTCTTTTTTGCAATCATATTGTACTATTACGGAAGTATCTTTTTAGTAATGCACCTTCAGAATTAAAATATTTGGGTAAGTATTTCAAGATTAGTTACTTTTCCCACTTTTGGATTTATTTTATTTTAAATTCTAATCGCTTATTCAGGCGCGAATCGACAGGTTTTTGCCCCCCCCCCTCCCCACAGCAAAAGATCACCAAGGACCCTTCCCGCCCACTGAATTTCTCACACTGTATTGGACCGCGGCAGAGCCCAATTAAGATATCAGGGGCAGTAGGTAAATCGTTTTTTTTTTTTTTTTTTTTTTTTTGAGGTTCTTCTGTAGTCAAACCTTACAATTTTGGTCATTGGCTAGAATAGTTCTGGCCATTGGGGGCCCTAGGCGACGGCCTAGTTAGCCTATTCAGTAATCAGGCCCTGGGAAACTGGACCCTCGGTGCTGTCCCCCCCCCCCCCTGCGGGTATGTAGATCCGGGCCTGCGCTTATTGTAAATCAAAATGTACTGCATTCAAAGTTTTACTTAAATCCAAAACCAAAATCAACATACCTGAAAACAGTTCCATACTTTTTGCTCAACCTCGTAAGAGTTTCATGCGGTTTCTTTCCAAGGAAAGGAAGGTAGCCTAGATATGGTACGCCATAGGGGCCTGGAGGCAGATTCCGCTTCTTTCTCGATATGAAATAAACCAAACTTAAGAAAATTAATGCTCCCAAGAGTAAGGTCTGATATCCAAGCTTGTCAAAATCAATATATTTTAAGATAAAGTTTGAATTTCCAAGTGTATCCATGCTTCTGTAATGCTTTACACAAAAGTGGAAGATATCACATTTGAATCGGTGTGTTGTTATGAAGATAAAGTAAAGATCAAAGTTTCTTGTCAGTTTAATCAGTTGCTTCTGATAATGAAAATCTCACGATTGCTCCATTGTTGCCTCTGTTTTAAAATAACTTTTCTAAACTCCTTTACGTAATGCTTACTTCTTTCGACTGATGACGTCAACCTCATCCCCTAAAATATTCAAATAGCGTTCTTGTAAGTAATTTAAAAAAAAAAGAAAAACAGACCTAATACTTGTGGAAGGTTATGGGGAGAGGCTTATCTAGATTTTTCTTTTTTTTTTTCTTTTTGAGCAATCACTAATTGTTTATTCAGCTGACTTGACGGAAGTTGATGGTGCTCTGATTTTTCAGATTACCATAACGACGAGAATAAGCCTAGCTCGTTGCTTCAATATTTTTTTTTAAAGAGGACACATTTTCGTCGCCATGGTTACTAATCATTTGTGTTCATTCAAGGCTTAATTTAAGCAGATTTTATATAAGTGGGTGGGGGGGAGTGTAAAATTACGTATTATCAAGAAAAACATCGACATATATGAACTTAAAAAGCAAAACTTCATCTAAAAACAAAATTTCCAGCTTACTAATCCCTATCATTTGCGTTTGATAATAAATAAAAATACCATAAAGGTATAGACTAAATTTAATCTTTATGATGCGGATGCAAATTTGCCATAATAGCCAGATCTTTATTACCGCATCCTAATAACAATTTCATTTTTTATGGATAGGTCTCGCATTTCCTGATCCAGAAAATTACCAGTCATAATATGACGGGTGCGAATTTCTTCTCCATTTCCATTCCAGTCCATTCGCAGAAAAAAAAAAAACTAGTGAGGTCCTATCGCTATTCGTGATTGCGAAAAAACATAACTTGAATTCAAGACGTTAAAATTCAAATAATTTTTGTTTTCTTGAACGAAAAAATACTCATTGACTTTTCTTACGGAGTAAAATTCATTTTGGAGGAGTTAAATATACAAACACAGTAAAAGGGGAACATAACAGTGATTAATATCATAAAAAATAAATAAATAAATGAAAAAAATTCTCCAAGGATAAGATGGAAGATGGGAGGTAAAGAAAAAATAGTATCAGTTCAATATTTTAACATTTACAAATTTGGCACTTTGGCAATACTCCCTGGTTTAAGTTCTTCGCCTACACGGTGATGGACATTGGTGACACCCAGTGTATCAAGCTTCCGAAATGGAGATAAACGTTGTAGAAAATCCGCTTGTTATTATATATTTTTTTTAAATCTATTTATTCATTTATCTATGTATTTTTTATACATTTCCATTTCCAATCAAATTTTTAAAATTTCGGAGACTATCAAATCAACTTACTTTCCGGAAAATTTTATTGTTCTCGTTCGAACTTCATTTCAAGTTCTAACCAGAGCTGCGAGTTGGAGGGAAAATAACCGACCCTGGTTCCGACTCCTGCAATTTTAAAGCTTCGTACTCGAACCTCCAAATCAGCACGGCTGCAGAGCCTTTATGTTGTTTACCTTGCGCTGATACTGCTCTGACTGAAAAACAACTTTTACAGAGTTCAGTTGCTTTTACTGAGATTTCACTTAACAAGGACTTGATTATGAACGTTGAAAAATAAAATAAGAAATAACAACGTTAAATTGCACAAGATTGCAAGTTACGTGCAAAAAAAAAAAAAAAAAAAACTTAATTTGAATTTTGACATCTTGAATTCAAGTTATGTTTTTCGCAATCACGAGTGTGTGTATGTAGGCGTGTGTGTTTGTGCGTGTGGGGGGGGGGTGTATGTGTGTAGGGAGTATGTGTATGTATGTGTAGGCATGTGTGTTTGTGTCTGTGTGCAGGCATAAATGTGTGGGTACTTGTGTGTATTAGTGTTTGTGTGCGTGGGGGCGGGGTATGTGTATGTGCAGGTATGAATGTGTGGGTAGTTGTGTGTATGTATGAGTGTGTGTATGTGTTTGTGTGTGTAGTTGTGTATGTCTGCGCATGTGTCTATTATATGGATGCAACCTGGAGACGGCTTTTGCTATAGGAGCAGCATCGTGAGGAGCCGGTCGACGGTGATGTTGCGGAGGGTGGCGGTGGGAAAATAAAATGATAGGACGCCAAAACAGTCAAATGAGAACAATAAGTAATCTTGATTGCTCAAAAAAAAAAAAATGCAGAAATCTGTAAATTAGGGCAATTAAACGTTGTAATTTCTTATTCTACCTTGATTGTGAGCTTTCCCCTTCTTTTTTAGGCTACGTGCTTTGCTATGAAAGACAATTTTTACAGCTGTTCTAACACCCGACTGTCTGATGAATTGAACCAAATTTATGAACCAGAAAGATTTCGGATGCAACTTGACATAGGTAATTAATTGCATTTCGGCACGTAGCGTGAGCCCTGATGAAGTTTAAAATGGAAAAACATTATAATGTTTCACAGGATATTGAATGGTAAAAACTGCGCGTGCCTACTCTTACATTATTCAATTATGCTATTTTTGCTATGACTTGACTCTTTTTTTTTTTAATTCCCACAATAAATGAAATTTGAAAAAAGAAATTACGTATAAATATGTTCTATAAATTACATATATATATTTTTTTCAATAATATAAATTATCTGATAATTTACCGTCAAATACCTACAGTATTTTTCATGAAATGATTTTAATGAACCTGCAAGCGGACCAGGGCCTTCGAGAGGGGGGGGCAAGCCTATAAAGATAAATCCCCCCCTTAAAAAAACTATTTAGTTTGAAGGAAGTTTTTCTCCTAGATTATGATTAATAGTTAAGATTATTAGTTTTCAATCGTTGTGAATTCAGTGAAAGTGATCAGGCTCGATCACTTATACGATCAAGTATTAAAATGTCAGAGATTGGAAAGTACAAATGAACTGCTTTGAATAATTTTAATTGTTCTAGAGGCCTTGAAAATAATTTAAAAAGTTTCTGATACTGCTTGAAAAGTGCTTCAATTTTATTTCCTATCAGTTGTATAAAGTATGATTTGTCCAAAGGTTAGGCTGTTATTTTTTCATTACCTAATTTCTAAATATTTCCACCATTTCTTTTAAAGCGTATTTTAAATCTTGATCGTTTTTCAGTTAATTCAGTGTTCCGTTTGTTGGTGAGTTGATAAGGGATGATAAAAAACGAATTATACCGAGAGTCGATGTGAGGTGTGAACAAGTGACAATGTGTCATCGTTTATCCCTCGTCGCTCTTCCTCTCTGTCCATTGATTTGTCGAACCACGAGCAGTTTGTATTTTGTATTGCCGCAAGAGTGTAAAGTTTAAGAAATTTTTTGTTTTCCTTTTTTCTTTCCTCATGTTTTTTTAGTTCCTATTATCCCGTATAAGGCCTCAAAATGCAGAAATTTTTAGTGTTTTTTTCAAAAAATTTCCGGGGGGGGGGGAACCCCCGGACCCCCTAAAGTTGGAGATATTCTACCCTCAACCCAAAGGAGATCCCTGCATCACTCTCCTGATATCCCTCTTCCTCCAAAAAGGTAAAAAATCGCAAATAAATTTTAAATATTTATGTGAAAACGGAGCCTAAAAATAGGAGGTTAAAAATTTAGTAAAAAGTTAGGGGCCCTGAAGAAAGTTGCATAGGGGCCCATAAATCCTGTCGGCGGCCCTGAAGCGGACAATTAACTATGCAGTACAGTCGCAGTAACTAAAATAGCGTAGTACTAATCGGGGGAAAGGAAAAGGGATTTTGTACTTTACTTTTGTATAAAACCAGTTATTTGGCTACGACTCATAGATCAAGGAATACTTCAATCTAAAAACACTTGGCATTCTACTTTAGTTTATAATGTCGTGAATAGATGGCAGCACATAAACTGACTCACTGTTTGGAATTTCATCTATGAGAAAATGTTTAAAACTTTATTTCGCTCGGTACATTTCTGGGAAATTAGAAATTTCTTAAAAATTAGCCGAGTTTACAAGTGACTTTTTTTTTTCTTTTCAAAAATGTTTGCACGAAAATAACTTTTGTTGTGCAGATTTGATCGTGACGAAAGACGAAAAACAGCGCAAATTAGGCATTCATTGGGATTCATAATTGCATACACGTGTTTGTAAGGAATCCATTCTTCAGAGCACAGGAAGGAAATATTCCTCCATCCTGCAGACAGATAATGTGGAAAACTGTTTAAGCGGTCCACAGCTTTAATCATTGAGCTATTTCTTAAGTAACGTTAATAAAACGCTTTATTTTTTTAATATAAATTTCAATATAGATATAAATAATATTTAAACTCCATCACATATTATTACATCTCTCCCAGGAGGAAATACAGGGTGAGTACAAACAATGGACCCGATTTGAAAAAAAAAAAATCACAGATTCGAAACTACTGCAAATACGTGATACATGAATATAAAGAGGAATAGACCAAAATTTTTTGTTTTCTTCTTTTTTTCAGTTGTTCGACGTGTGATCTTTTTGTTACGCGACATAAGTCTGATCTGTAATCCAGTTTTTTTTACACGCCACGTGATTTTTTTTTGGGGGGGGGAGGGAGGGGGTTACTTCAAAGACACCGTTTATCACCCCCCCCCCCCCCATGACAAAAATACTGCAAAAACTTAATAAACGTGTCTCTGCAGCATTTTGGAGTACCACAAGTTAAAATTTTTGGAACTGCGGTACGGCAAAAATTCTCATTCAAAAAATGGAGTTCCAAATTTCGCCGAATGATGATAATTTTGTTCAGTGGGGGGGGGGGGGAGACTCTCCCCCCTTCTTTTTTTTTATAGCTTATCTTCCGATTTATAAAAAAGCAGAAATGTTAAAATTTTCAGATCATAATTATTTGTTTTACTTTGTATATCTGTTTACGAAACATTATTTAGCAAAAGCAGTAACTTTTAGTTCATGTATTCAATGTTCAGAGATTAGTAAATCAATTGTTTTACTTAAACAAGCCAGACTTGCTTAGTAAAATTATTATCAAGTGTTAGTGATACCTCAAAATACTTTTTGGTGAATAATTTAAGTCTAATTCATGTCTGAGTGTTTCTTCGGGGAAAGTTATTGAATGCATAATTCATCAAGATCTTAAGAAAAACCTGAGTCAAGCAGTTAGATTTGCATCAATTACCACTCATATTGCTCTCAAAACCAGCCTTAGCAAAATTTTGTACTTTCCTTCTTTTTTTTTTTTTTAATTCTTTTTTTTAATTTTTTGCTGCCGCTAAAAATCCCCTGGTTTTTAGTTGTTATTATTATTTTTTTGAATTCAACCCTACTTTTCAGTCCCAATCGCCGCCTCTTTATCGAATAGAACTCCAAATTTCGGCTAATGATGATAATTTTGCCGAATCGTCAGACAAAATTTTCCGAATAAGGATTTTTCGGGAGGTCACAGTGACCTCCGTGACATCTCATCGGGGCGCTCCTGCTGCCCACCCTGCACGTCCTCCCTTCGACAACCACTTTCAACAGACGATGCCTCAATTGCAATTCGCGGAACTAACTCGTGAAGCTAATTTGGATGTCCCGCGCCATTCCTTCACACGCGCACCCTACATGGAGGCATGATTCGACAAAACGCCCAGCCATCACGCGCCCTCGCTTAACCTCCGCTCGGCCACGGTTCACGGCCCAGAGACAATGGGACGCGCGAACGGACAGTTCAATGTCCCACATGTGCTGGACGCAGGTCATCAGATCCCAAATTTTATCGGGACTCGGACTGTAAACAAATGACCGAACGTGCGCCCAATGCGAACCGGAGACGACGGCCGGGGAACGAATCGCAGTTCTTACTTAAAATTTCAAACTTATGAAGCCTCCTTAAAATAAATAAATAAATTTGTTTCTGACAAATTATTTTCCTCCTACAAAATCTTTGGTGAAAGAATTTCTGAAGTTAGATATGATTTAAAGAATGATCATTCTTCGTGTCCGTAAATGAGTTTTTGAAGTTAAATAATATTTTAGATATATTCAAAGGTCCCGCGTTGCACGTCCCGCGTCAACAAGTGCAAAGAATATCCCATGCAAAAGAAATTGCAAAAAAAAGAAAAAAAAATTGCAACGAAAAATTAGCACTGTATGTTCAGATGCAGAAAAAACAGATGACAATATTTATTTTTTACGATAGATCTCCCCCCCCCCTCCTAAGTTAATTTAGGTTTAAGGATTTATTTGGTGTGGTTTACGTTCAAGGGATATAAAAGGGAACAAATCCTGTCGCCGCGACGCAACATCATCTTACGTAACCTACTCACCAGTGGTCACATGAAGCAATGGATCAATGTGACTCACTATCTACCAGTTGCAAAGCTAATGAAATGATACTGCCAAGTCAGATGCAAAGGAGTCACAATGTAGAAAGCAGTTATAAAGAAGGGCAATACTTCTTGGTAACTAAGGCTTATAGTGTCTGAAATCGAAATCTTTTTCTAGCAGTGAAACGTAATCCCAAAACTACGAAACATTTTTCATAAGCCCGAAAAAGCACGTAAGCAATATTTTCGAAAATATGTGCCTATTGAGGTTGATTTTTTTTTTTTTTTTTTACTTTTACTGCATTTACATATTTGAAAAATATTACAAACACAATCTGATAAATATTATGCTTATTATAACACACGGGTAAGCAAGGGCGCCCGTATGCAAAATTTTAAGGGAGGGGCTGAGATATTTTCCCCATGGTTTAGCAGGATATTTTTCCCGTAGAAACCGATTTCAGTACAGATTAGATTTATTAAAATTTGACATTTTCAAAAACTTATTCATTAATGGCTGGAAAAGAAATGTTTTTACATTTTTGCAAAAAAAAAGTCCTAAAAGCAAGGAAGTTCTACATGAAGTTCTAATTTCAAAAGGGGAGGGGCTTGAGCCCCCACTTGCCTCCCTCCTCTCATATGGGGCCCTTGCAAGTAAGTTTTGTGATGATCCGTGTGCAGCTGGACATTTATTTTGGCCAGTGCAAACTTTGGGCGTTGCTCGAATATATGATGAAATTTCGCCCAATGCCTGATGAACTTGGATCCCATTTACATGGACGTTTCGGCTTCTGGTTATTTCATTGAGTTATTTATTTCTTTACAGATATTAGTAAAAATTAGAAGTCTCCGTCCCCAGCTCACTTTGTTCGCCAACTCCCGTTCGCCATTTTTGGTGACTCAATGCCACATACGGCGGGCGACAATTGATGTACCGAGGACCCGACTAACTTCAAGTACGGCCCAAGGCCTTTTGAAGAAGTTATCCGTATTTTTTACAGAAAAAAACTGTTCGTAATAAAATACAGGATTTCTCTGTTTTTTTGAATCTGTAACCGGTTATAAGCGTTAACTGTTACCATCGCCTCACCGCGTACTTTGTTTTTCTTCGAAATTTCGCCCGCCTGTTTGGATTTTGGTTCTCGTGCTCGAGTTTTTTGATCTTATATTTATTTAAAGCGAGTAAGTCTTAAATCGTTTGCAACTTCTATTTCATTGCATCCTAATCAATATTTTATTATTATGTATTTTTGTCATCTGTTACAGAGGCATATTCGGAAATTTACCTTTGTATACATGTATTTCGTAGTAGTATAGTAAATATTGAAATGTATTTATGAAAGTATAGTTTCATTTTTTAATCTTCATAAAATAATAAATCAGCTTGAATAAATAATAAAAATACGGAAGATTTCTGTAAAATAAACGGAAGAAAACTGGCGTCCTGCATGGCTGAGTTTTTTTTCCGTAAATTTTACAGATTTTTTTTACAGTGTACAATAATTTGAATGCCCCTTTTCTATTCTATGTCTTTAAGTCAACGCAAAATAATCTCTAACTTTTCCTCAGTATCGATACTAGTTCTTGTACATAGCGCCGTGGGGACACTTGCAGTCGAACTCTTTGCCAATGCCTAGCACCACCACTGTGTTTTTATATTCAGTTTATAACTTTATACTTTTGTACCTCAATTAAGTACAGTGAAAAGGATATTACCCTCTTTCCCTTTCCACACAAATATTCAAAAGAAAAACTGGTTATTTACCAATTAATTCTTTTTTTCATTCTTACCTTCATTAATAAGTTTAATTATGAAAAAAAAAATCTAGTGGCGATGCTTAACTTTGTATGAAATACAACAAATAAATATTTCTTACTATTGAACCATCTAAATGAAAGAAATACTAATAAAGTATCAAAAGAGTGTTTTTCGATTTATAAATCATTGATTTTTTATTATTTTCGAAAAAACGTATGATTCTTTATTGCTATGCATAAATGTGCTTTAAAAATTTGGGGTCCTTTAGGAAGATGGCGCCCCAGGCCTAGGTTTACTTGGCCTATACTGTAATCAGGGCCCTGGGTATACCCCATTTTTGATGTGAACGTGACCCTAAATGCCAGGATAGCTTTTATAACAATGCTCATAATTCGTATTAAATGTATTTAATAATTATCATTTGTTAATTTTGGGTGACTATACGCAAGTTTGAGAACTTTTTTTCCGTTTTGCAATTAAAAAAAATACAATAATAGTACTAAAATATGAGTGGGGCAATCTTTACTAATAATAAAGCTGAAAGTCTCTCTGTCCGGAGGATGTCTGTGACGCGCATAGCGCCTAGACCGTTCGGGCCGATTTTCATGAAATTTTGGCACAAAGTTAGTTTGTAGCATGTGAGTGTGCACCTTGAAGCGATTTTTCGAAAATTCGATTTTGTTCTTTTTCTATTCCAATTTTAAGAACAAAATTATCATAAGATCGACGAGTAAATTACGAAATTATCATAACGTGGAACCGTTACATGGGCACAAGCCAATTGGCGAGATACGAAATTATCATAACGTGGAACTGTAACGTGGGTACAAGCCAATTGGCGAGATACGAAATTATCATAACGTGGAACCTGTAACGTGGGTACAAGCCATTTGGCGAGAAAATTCACCATACATTATTTGTAAATATACAGGCGAACCAAAAAACCTTTAAATTTTTCTATTACGGGCAAAGCCGTGCGGGTACCACTAGTTTAAAATAAAGAGGTTGAGGCCCAAAGTTACTCTGAAGTTTGAACGATTCTTTATCTATTGTATATAAGTTCCGCTTGAAGAAAATGCAAAGAATGCAAAAAAATTTTCAGATAAAACTTTCGTAATGAATAAAATCAATTATAGAAATTAAATACATCGATATCTTGAAACGAGAGGATTAGAGCCGTAATGGCAAAATGCAGCCATTCTTGACTCTTAGCAAAAAGCAAAAATAAAAATAAATGACACAAAAAATAATGATCGGTAAAGTTAAAAAAAAAATCCGTAAAAATCTTCATCACTCGGGGACGGCGATGTTCTCCAAGTATCATTTTTTGCTTATTTTAATGAGAAGAATTTTTCTTTCGATTTTTACTGCTTGGGGGAAATGTACAAATAATAATCAATTTTTTTTAGATCGCAACTCGGACTACAATCATTCAGGGTCATCTGGGGGAGCTTGGGACCTCAATTTGCCTATTTTAAATTGCTCCATTCATATTTTAATAATTTTGTTGTATTTGTTCGTAATTCTCTATTAGACATTTCTCCACTCATATTTTAATAGCTTAGTAGTATTTTTTCGTTCTTCTCTGTTAAAAATTGATTAACATATCGCTCCACTCATATTTTAATAATTTTGTTGTATTTTTTATATTTCTCTAATGTGAATTGCTCCACTCATATTTTAAAAGTTTTATTGGATTTTTTCGTATTGCTCAGTTAGAAATTGCTCCACTCATATTTTAATAATTTTGTTGTATTTTTTCTTACTTCTCTATTATAAATTGCTCCACTCATATTTTAATAGTTTGATTGTATTTTTTTGTAATTCTCTATTAGAAATTACTCCACTCATATTCTAGTAGTTTTATGGTATTTTTGCGTACTCCTAATTAGAAATTGCTCCACTTATATTTTAATAGTTTGATTGCATTTTTTCGTACTTCTCTATTACATATTGCTTTACTCATATTTTAAGTTTTAATGTATTTTTTCGAACTTCTTTATTAGAAATTTCTCTACTCATATCGATTGTACTGTTCAGAACTTCTCTATTACAAACTGCTCGAGAGCCGCCGAGAGCCAATGTGGGTCCCTAGTCACTTTTGTCACCCACTCCCCCACCTAAACAAAGGAACAAATAAAGAAAAAAAGGGGGGGGGGGGAGGCGCAGTTCTGAAGTCTAATAAAAGCTCAGATAAATCAATTGCATTTAAAATTGGAGTCAATTTTCCGACACAATTTGTGGAGAGAAATATATCCTCGTATTAAGCCAATAGCTCTTTCAAAAGATACATGATGTTGAGATGTGCCAGAAGTTGTTTGCAACTCTTTCGGGCAATTTGTGTGAACATTTAGCTTGGAAAATTTGTTTCAAAAAGACTAGTTTGAAATTAAAAAAAAAAGTGTTTGAGCGATGCCACACCTCGGACTAAAAATAATTATTTTATTTTTTTCATTAATTTTTTCACGAAAAAAAAAAGTCACTAATACAGCATGACCAGGGACAGCTCTAGTAGTTCTGCCGCCCTAAGCGATATTGACAAGTCCCCCCCCCCCCCTATTGAATAATAATTATAATAATATAAAATAATAATATATTAATAAAATAAAAATAATGGTAAAGAGCTTAAAATTAAAGTGAGTTTCTAGAAATTACAAACTGGGTTTTGCATATCCAAGCACTGGTACACGTTCTAAAATATGATTTTTGATTTTTTTTTTCTCTTTTTTAGCATTGAGGCAGTGAATCTTATGGCGCTAAAACATATTAATACTTTTAAAAAAATGAAAATAAATATTTCAACTTCGAAATTTGTCGCCCTAGGCGGCCGCCTACCTAAGAAGCCGCGTGCCTGAGCATGACACAAAATCTCAAGAAAATAGTCAGCTCTCGCACGACTTGCTTGATGTGTGCTGCGTTTTTTGCACTGGAGAGGCTCCATTGTAGTCTTGGAATAGCTACATGTTGTATTTTCTTGAGATTTTGTGCTCTATTCACGTTGGTTTTTCTCTTTATTCATATTGTAGGACAAAGTTTTTTTGGTAATTTTCATTAAACAGCATCTTATCTTTGATGAAGACCCCCACCCCACCCCTTTTTTTTTGGGGGGGGGGGAGAACGGATGATATTCGGGAATTATACGTACACATGAACACAACCTATCAAAAATTTGAAAATTTTGATCCTAAGCATGAAGAAAATGCTCCGCGCAGTGGCGTAGCTAGAGTGGGGCGGAGGGGGCGGTCCGCCCCGGGTGGCATATTTTTGGGGGCGGCGATTTTGCACCATTGATGTGGAAAAAAAATCTTAATAATTCTTTTTGTACATTACTGGAGGCAAAGAAAAAGAAAACCCTTCGAATGTAAGGTTTTGAGGGGACTAAACTCCGTTTCTCAGTGTTTAAAGTTGAAATATTTCCGTAGTGAATCCTTAGACTGAAATTGTATTTTTAAAACTTAAATTTCGGAAAAATTTCTGTAAAAGAACCCGAGTTACTAACGTCAACAAAGGCTAAAATTCACTTCAGTTTTGATGAAGATTCGGGAGACAACCCCGCCCTTTACCCTCAAACATTGCTTTTAGCTGCGATTTTGATGTACATTTTGAATACTTCTCTGGGATAGGTGCCCGACACGGTGTAGAACTGCATGACACCGACACCCCTCCCTCCCCTTTCCTTTTTTTTTTTTTTTTGGAAGAATACGGATTAAGTTAGTTTTCTTTCTTCCTCAAATAAAGTTTTCAATTCCAAGTTCAATAATTTTCGATGGTTTAATATATTAGATATGTCTTAATGAAAGGGCGGCAGAAACTGTAGCTACGCCACTGGCACGATTTCCTTTGCATTCACAGAAAATGTCAAAACTTGCTGCCCAAGTCGGTGAAAATAAAGAAAACCTTTGCCGATGATACGACCACGGGCCTCTCACAAAAATAACAAATGAATAAAAATCGTGCCGGTGTCACCAGATGAGAAAGGACACGTGACTCGCTCACTCCCGCCCGCGCTCGGCACACGACCGTTCGATTGTTCCAGTCTGTTCGACAAAGGCACGCGGAAAGCCAATGGGAGAAGCCTTCAGAGGGACACGTGACCGCATCCAGTCCCTCCCCCTTGATCAGCGCGGAAGCAGGTGACATTGTGGGGGAGGGGGAATTTTTTTCGTCCCGCTGTGACATTGTGTAGCCATGAAAATGATATAGGCTGCAGAGAGTGAGGTGGGCTGAGTTTGGGAAGGTGCTGAAAGCGAAGAATGCATGTGGATATGGTTGCAATTGTTGAGGTTTTTTGCACTCTAAAGGAAAAATTGTCGAATATTTTCATTTGTATTCGATTAGAAAAAAACATTAAGGTATCCGACTAGGTTCAAAAGGCGATTTTCAACCAAAATTCACTTTTTCTTAAAATAATTTTTTTCAACAGCCTCATTTTTTAAGATTATAAAACTTTTTAGTTTTAATTTACGCGAATTAGAACTCACATTATAATCTTTTGAATACTAAGTGTCTGCAGTATAACACGTGTTAAGTCTAATCTTTATTTACGTTTTTTGAAGAATGCAATTTTTGCTCGATACGGAAAACATGATTTTTCGAATTCTATTCAGTATTTCAGCACTCAGAAATTTGGCATGCATGTCTTGTAAGTACTTGTGCGTGTAATAGACCTCAGATTATGTAAATGATGAAATATTTTTTTGATTTATAGCTTTTTTACTCAAAAAAGTTGACTTATTTTCGAGAAATTTCTGGACAAATCACGTAATTTATCATAAACCTTAAAATTCTTGAAATATTTCTTAACCTGCGGTCTGTTTCATGTGTAGCATTTATACATGTGAAATAATCTAAGCAATTTGTATTTGTAGCTAGTTGATTTTTATTAATACCGTGTTTCTCCTAACTGGTAATTTTCAGTCATTTTTGCCGAAAAATTACACATTAAAAAAAATATTGATGTTATAGTTTATTTTTAAGCAAAATACATGTTTCAAGATCTTTCTGTTTCTAAAAAAACATTAATGTTATTTCATAATAATTTTTTTTTTTTTTTTTTTTTTTTTTTAACTGCTCCGAACCTACTCGGATACCTTAAATTGTATATTTTCACTTTTAAATTGTTGTACTTTACATCTTCTATTTATCTTTTTTTTTTTTTTTTTTTTTTTTTTTTTTTTTTTTTTTAACCTACCACGCTTAGTGTGTTTCTTTTTTCGCAACAGCAGTTTTTTTTTTCTCTTTCGAGAAAACCGTATGTTTATCAGAAACTTGAGACCAACCACTTTCATTACCGTCTACGAAACCTTACCCGATAAAAAATAAATAAAAAATAAATTTCGAAATAGTAAAAGATGAAAAACAGTTGAGGATTAAAAAATATACCCTCAGGCTCAAGTGATTTTCATACAATAAATACCTCTTACCAATATTTTGTAAATGCTAAATACAAGTTCTAATTAAAAGACTCTCATTAACTGCGTGAATTAGTTAAATTTCAAACATTCTTTGGCGATTAACTAAAGAAAGGAAAAGTAACTTGCTCAGTTTAACTGTCTCTTTCTATCTTTATTTCTTTTCCCCCCTTACTATTGGTCAAACTTGCCTTTCTCAAACTGTTTATTCCTTGTGTACCCCGCAACTTAAACTTTTTTTTTTTTTTTTTTTTTTTTTGTTCATTTATGAAAGGATATAGAGAGGGGACGACGGATTCCAGAAAAGTGCAACTATTTGCTTGGAATAAACTTTAAAAGTAAGGATATGTACAGTTAGAATGATTCTTTTCCCGAATTTTCTAACCTTTTTCAAGACTTAGTATGTAACAGTTACCAAAAAAGCCTTCATAGTTCCCAACTACAGCATTGAGGGCAATATTATGAGTTTTAAAGCACTAAATTTGGTTGTAAGATAACCCAAACTGTTATTATATTTGACTAAACCCAGTGGTTCCCAACCTGGGGGTAGTCACCTCAAAAGGAGTAAAATGGGTTTTTCCGATGGGCAAAAATAATAAGAATTGAATCATTGTTCGGACACAAAATAAATTTATTAAAAAAACATGTTTATTAAATCTTTCTATCTAACTGGTAGTCATTAGTGACTTATAAGAAAAAGCTCAACTAACGCTGTAGTATACATTGGCCAAAACAACAATTATTAAATAAATCGTGATAACTAAGCAAGTCTCTTTGACTACTTATTGATTGAAAAAAACAAATTACTAAAAAGCTGGTACTATCTCTGTCTGAATGATTCAAAGTAATTAAAGCATTTTTTACTTTTATTTTTTGCACTTTGAAGAAAAAATAGTGCAGTAGCTAATTTGTTTTTAGACTGAACCTTTTTTGGAGGGTAGAGAGGGAGTTTGAAATGTATTACCCAATTTTTGAGTAATAGCCTTTTCAAGGTTAGAAACCGCTGGACTAAACAGACTGAGCTTAAAGTATTCCTATGGTGCGTCGAAGAATTAAGTTTAAAGTGGGATCTGAGTCACTGGGACATGAGGGGAAGAAGTTCCATACCGATCGACAACATACATGCTATTTCTGGGCATAGAAAGATCTATGTTTCTGGGGATCGAACCCGGTCCTTTGAACTTCGATGGGGAAGTCTCCTGCTTTGTCTATACTATACAACAAAAAATGATTTAATCAGAACTTTAGACACATCATTGTTCAATATTTAAAAATATAGTCTGAAATAAGTACATGAAACTAATATAATACCTGAATTTATGAACTGAAACTTAAAATCTCCCCACATCTGAAAAAGTTTTTGAAAATTCAAAAAAATCTTCCGATGTTAGGAAATTTGTTCCAAAATTCAAAAGTTTCTTTAGCTGTCTGAAAACATTATCTGATGCTCAAACAAGTTTCAGTCGCTGGAAATATAATCCGAAAAGCAGTTTCTGGGGACGTCAAACCGTATGCGTATTCAAATACATCAAAAAATGTTTAAAAATTTAAAACCATCGACAAATGCTGGAAATTCAAAGTCATCAAAAGATAACATATAATTAAAATTCAAAAATATCATTAGATACTTTAATATATAAACCAAAACTGAAAAATATTGTTAGATACTTTAAAATATAATGTAAAACTTAAAAACATCGTTAGATAATTTCAAATTCATTCCAAAACTCAAGAACATCGCTCGATGTTTCAAAATATTATCTAAAACTCAAAAATATCGTTTCAAGTGAAATTAAAAATTCAAAAGCAACTTCCGAGTCCTAAAGATTTCTAAAATTGAAAAACATAATCAATCATCCGAAAGTTTAGTTACAGCTGTTATTCAAAATGACCAGAAAAATATCCACGAAAATTCTCACAACTACGAAGCTTTTAATCTGTTGACAACTAAATCCAAGTTTTTATCTAATTCGAACAAATCTGAAATGCTAGTGCTTGCAGCCATTGCAAAACAATTTTGATGCAAGGGATTGTCGCTAGTAGGCCGATCACAGCGAACCAATCAAAGGGGATTGACTGTACAAGTTCGCAGGAGGGATTTAAGAATCAAATCCTCCTAATTAACTGTTTAGAAAGTTTGGAAGATTTATGAACGATTTTCAAAAGTTTTCCCGGAAAATATTTCTTCTATCTAATGGAATTATAATATTGCTAATTGCTTCGATTCCTTCTTTTAGGGAAGTTGAGAACCTGAAAAGGAAATAGATATTTGTTTTTCTCCAAAATTTCAATTCAATCATTGTTACATTTTTAATCTAGATTGATAAAATTCTACTCATTAATTCTACTGAAAATTCAACGTGACGGTTAAGCATAGAATTTGGGTCAGTCTTGCGAAAACGGTGCAAATGATGTCCGAACGTTTGAGTTTGTTTCTCAGTTTTAATAATTGCTAACAATTAAAAACATCTTTTTAGTGATTTCCCACTAATTTGAGTGTAATTAGATATCATTGGCTTGTATGTAAGTAATTTATGAATTTAAATATTTTGATCGCTTATAGTCAAACACGTAGTGCAAAAGAGTGGACATTCAAGCATTAAAAAAAAAAGAAAAAAAAACATTTTAATTAAACAAGAAACGTTACAATTACAGAACAAGCCCAAATTGAAATAATAATTCTAAATCAGTAATTCTCCTTGCAATTTCCCAGGGGAGTAAACTTTTTTATTATTCGTACATATACGACATAATGGACATTTAATAACAAATTGACTTATCAGAAGGAAATCAAGATTAAGACTCCACTTTGTTTCTTGACTGCAGAAATCAAAGTATGGCTATTCAAAATTATGGCTACTTATAGTTGGGGCAAACCTAACCTGGCTGGCAGGTTTGTAATGCTGCGATTAGAATCAGCGCAGCCTTTACAATGCTGCCAGGTTGGATTTGTCCCAACTGTACTCTATATGTATCCAAATATATGTATAAAATATTGTATTCTTTATCGAAAAAAAAATTCAAATAAGAGTAAAAATATTAAATGAAAAAAGATCAAATAAGCTTTGTGCTACAATATTATTAAATTGAAAAAACAACGTAAATAAAGCAGAAATTATCACAAAAATACGATATAAGCTATTTCATGTAGATAAAGTCGTGGTTCTCTCACGACTTTCTGGTTGTGTGCCGAATTTTTTGCACTGATGAAGAGGCTCCATTGTAGCCTTGAAATAGGTGTATTTCGTATTTTTGTGTTAATTTGTGCTTTATTTACTTTTTTTTTTTTCAATTTAATAATAAGACCAAAAATGTTTTATTGAAATTTTAGAGCTTGTTTCTTGGCTGAAATACAAGGTTCAATTTTCACGTGAAAACCATTGCTATTGGATCATACAAAAATGAATGGAGAATCAAACAAAAAACTTATAATCAATTGGCTGTAATTATTAAAATTGATTTAAAAGAAATCAAAAGTGTCGGATATGGCATGCACTATTATCGCTAGAATGACCCATAATTTTAAATCCCAAAAAGAGAAGACGAAGACGTTAGAAAAACGAAACGAAACAAATATGTGCCTACTGAGATAATATCTCTTCAGAGGAATCCTAAGATCAAGAAAAAGAATATTTTGCTTAGAAAGTAGGATTTTTTTAAGCAATCCTGTAACTATTTCTCGGTAATTTGTAAACTGAGGCTATAAAGTTGAGCTAAAGAGAGAAAAAAGAGAATGAAAAATACTCAGAATATAAAGAATCGTTCTTTTTAAATCTAAACTTAATGCTTATTCAGACGATCTTCCGGTTGTTCATCTAAAAAGATAATCGCCTTATAAAAAACGTTACTGATTTCCAAATTCCTTCCTTGATTCTTTAAATGGCTCCTCCCACCCACCAAAGATTCAACACAAATAGATTTCAAACTTTTTCGTAAAGATTTTTGAAACCTTAAACCCCTGAATAGCAAGATGCAAACACTTAAAATTAGATTTTAATTTATCAAGTAAATTGAGCTTATTGAGACTTTTACTTTAGAGAAAATGAATTTGGTTTTTCTATCAGTGTGTTATTTTTCCCTTTACTCACGGAAGAGTCTTTCACTGTCCAGTTAAATTAACAAAAAAAAAAAAAAAAAGGAAGAAGAAAAGAAAAACGTGCTTGCTTTTTAGGCTTGTTGTAGGTTTACAAAGTTCCGAACTCCATGAGGTCAGAACTTACATAAGATAAAATCAAAATTTCAGAGATTTTAAATTCTGCTGTATTTTTACAATTTAAGCTTGTATTAATACAATAACTCTTCTTTTTTCCTGTTCATAGTTTTTAGTTAATTTTGTCTTTGTTATCAATTTATCAAGTTTTTGGACATTTGAAATTTAAAAAAAAAAAAAAAGATCCGAGTTATTTTACCCTTACTTTTACTGTAAAGGAAGTCCGGTTAAAGTAAAAAGTAAGAGAAGTGTTGCAAGAAAACACCGAATACCCAGTTGCGTCATCCAGACACTGCAGTTTCGACCGTGTTATTTGCTTATCAGTCTGGAATAGTCAATAACCGAGCTAGAGGCAGATGTCCTCCCACTGAAGCTGAGTTTACCTTCTAACTGGTAGCTAAAATTAATTTAAAACACCAGCGACTGTCCAGAAGAAATGGTGCAACTCAACTCGTAAAATGAAAGAAAAAGCTTCTGATGATGTTCAAGTTGTAAAGCATATACTGACAGCAGAAGCGATTGGCGAGTGTAACAGGTAGGGAGCGAAATCCTGTAGACCTGTAGTCAACATATAAAACTTGTTAAAAAAAGAAAAGGGGGATAAATGAAGGAGCGCAAAACAAATGTTTAAAACAAAGTGCATTCTCAAAAGTTACTCTTTGAGTTACACCTTTCTTGCTAAGGAAGGTGATATTGCTCTGAAATCATGGACGGATATACAAGGAAGGAGCGATGGGGGCGAACGCCTTGATAGGCTCTGCTAGCATTTTTTCGACAATGAAGATCCAAAATTATTTTTTAGACAATCTGCGAAGAATATAAGGAAACTCTCAGCTGGAAATTTTTTTGGAATATTTCAAACTTGAGATCTTAAAACTGCGATTTGGTAACATTAGAGGAAGGAATGACGTTCAAACTCTTTCCTCTGCTATTTTTTTGAAACTATAGTTCCAGAAAGGAAATTTTAAACGATGTTCAATTGTGATGAGGGAAGAGGGCTCCTAACTGTCTAATTTTTCCAAAATTGAAGCTCCAAACACGCAATTTCGCCCCTCCCTTTTAAGAAGTCCTGGATCCGTCCTTGTCTGAGATGTTTATATATTTCTTAAGAAATGCCATAAATTGTATCAAGATCTTCAAACATCACAGAGGCATGAAGATCGACAGAGAAGACGGGAGAGTCAACCGAATTTGTGATAACTGCCCAGATTCGCAACTGACACCGAGCCACGTTTTCAACTGTCCAGCTATAAGTGCTGATGTTAGGAGAATGGGAGCTTTGCCTTCTTCGGTAGTACTTTATTATGAAAATATAAATGAAATTGCTCAAGCCGTCATCAAGATTCACGGTTATATCTAATACGACTTTCTTAGACAAGGCAAAAAAAAAAAAAAAGGATCATTCTTATTTTCAGTAATTTCGAATGGATGTAAACTGAAATGCAAATATTTCTTTATCTCTTCAGAAAAAAGAAAGGAAAAGAAAGCCATGAGTACTCAAAATAACCGTTCTCCAAGGAATGGCCCATATGTATATTAAAAGCATTCTGAACACTTCAAGTTTTCAAAAAAAAAAAAAATCATTTTATTTTCAATAATTTCGAATGGATGTAGACTGAAATGCAAATCTTTCTTTATATCTTAAGAAAAAAGAAAAGAAACCTGTACGTGCGCAAATAAGCATTTTCCGTGGAATGGCTCATATGTATCTGTTCCTACGCATCCTAAACACTTCAAGCTTTGCAATTAAAACATCTGCCGGCGTCTATTCACACCGAATTTCATTCGGCCTTGTAAAATTCACAATAATTGCGCAACTGAATGAGCCTCCGTAATTGAGAACACGAGAGACCACGAAACCAAACAACCAAGCACCGACTACTTTCTGCAATGGCAGCAAAATTCCAGGCTCTCCAGCTCCAAAGAGAACCCTCCAATTCATTCCGTTCCTGAATCTGTA